>NC_068937.1:107430309-107690852 GCF_016801865.2 Culex pipiens pallens | reverse complement strand
TGGGTTTGCCATTTTTGGACGAGCAGAAGTTCGAGTTTGCGGTTTTGGATTTGTCTTAGTGGGTTTTGCACGGGGAGTGAAAACTTGGTGGAAAATGAATCTGTAGTGCTGGGCACAAAGAAATGCTCTGAGTTTTACTTGGCCTGAACATTTTTTTTTTTGAAGAGATATTAACTTGAGCATCAAGTTTGTGGTAAGTCTGAATCTTCTGGTTTAGAGGAACTTTTACAGAAATGTGCTGTTGTATTTTGTTTTTCGATTGAAAAACAAAAAATCCATATAATCCAATTCTCATATTCTCTGAATTCCTCAGGAGCTATGTCGTTTATTGCAAATCAGAAAGGTAACAAATCTATAAGGATTTGCTCACAAAATGCGGGGAATATCCAAACAATTCTCTGAGTTGTCGAAATTAGTCTTTTGTTGGATTTTGTTTGAACTTATTGAATGATTGATTATCTAAGTAATTGCTATGCTATAAAAATGGTGGCTAATATGGAATTGACAGAATATTTAGAACATCCTTGTGAAATCGAATATATTTTGCAGCACTTTTAAAAGCTCAGCCATACAAAATATTTATAAAACAACCTTTTATAATTGAAAAAAAAAACAAAGGTGGTTATCTTCTAGAGAACTACTCTTCTCGGGAAATTCATATTTCAGATCACCTCTGTAGAATCAATTCCCCGGTGACACATCATCCGACAATAGAAAACGATGTTTGCCAAACACGAAATAAAATGTACAGCAAAGACGCGTGTTGTAAGACTTCCTTTTACCCTAGATCTCACCGGGAATCCCTTCCAATAACATCCGATTCGTGCTCGTGGGAGCGACTTACGAACTCTCCTCCACCCATTCCACCTTTCGCTGGAATGTCATCAGCTTTCCACGAAACATGAAAATCCCTGCAGCGTGATCCATCCTTCAATTCGATTCAATTCGTCGTGAGGAAAATCAGTGGAAAATGCCACCACCAAACATCATCAAGCCCTCAAACGGAACGATGAAAGAAAAAAAAAGCAAAACCAAGCTGTTTGTGAGATTGCAGAAAACCTTTTTCCACCCTCCCGCTCCAGTTTTCCACCCACACAACTCACAATTTCCAGCTGCAAAACGCTTTATTGAGCACCATTGTGTGTTGTGATGACTGCATGCAGCAGCAGCAACAGAAGGAAAAGCTCGCTTACACAATACCCACAGTTGCAGTTCGATGGGAATAAGGTCAGTTGCACTTTCCGGACGAACGCGGGAAAAAAGGATGATGATGCTGCTGTTGTTGTTGTTGTAAGTGCAGCGGGATGCAAGCAAGCGTACAAATAGTGCATTCTTGTTGCCACTGCTGCGCTGCACTGATCGATTATGATGGTTCAAAGATTTTCGATCGACTGGGGATTGTGTGCGTAAGTGTGTGTGCGTTGGGAAAATTGTTTGCAATGCGACAGGAACTTCCAAACGGGAAATTTTATTTCATATTTGTGCTGCCTGAAAGGCTGTAAATACTTATGCAGACAAGATGATCCGATATGCAAGAGGAGATATCATCCGAAAATGGAAATGTGCATCAATTTTAATCTAAAAAAAAAATTATTCTAAATGGGGGGTTGACATAATCTTTGAAAAATATTTGCAACGGCCTAAATGGATTATGCTAGAAAAAGTCCAAAGCAGAATCAACCAATTATTCGAAGTTTATTTCAAACTCTCTTTAGAATCGTATGATCGAACAATTATTAGACCAATTCTGAGCACATGTTTACCAAGCAGACATTTTTTCATGTTGAACTTTGGATGGATCTGATAATTTTCCATGGTTTTCCAACTTTTTGAACAACTCTAAAAACATATTTCCATACCAAAGTTCCTTTTCATAATATATCTATGTGCAGAAGTTGTAAAATGTATGAATGCTGGAAATTTTTATTTTCCCAACATTTAAAAAAATTGCTCAAATTAATAGATGAAATGCAGATATTTAATCATTCTAAACGGAATTGTATAGTAAAATTACTCTTTTATAAGCCCTCTTATTAGTCAAAGCAAATTCTGTAGGTATAAAATAATTCAGGACATTTAAAAAGAAGATATATGTAAGCGTTGTCCTGTCACAAAAAAAATTACAATTGTTTAGTTTGCAAGGGTTTGTGAAATCGGATTTTCTTTAAAATACTTTATAGAAAAAAATACCTGAGTACTAGGGCAGCTTCCCCAAATTTTTAATATTTTAATATTGGCCGCCATCTAAGATTGCACATTCCTCGAGTACTTTGGAGTAAATTTGTCCTGTTGCCTGTTACATTTCTGATTAAAAAAATAAAATTTTCTAGCTTCGTCATACTGACCGCCATCTTGGATTGCACATTCCCTGAGTACTTTGGAGTATTCTAGGGCTCATACCCAGTCAACTCAATCGGGATTCTGAAACGGAATTCAATTCGAATCGTTTACGTATTCCGTTTCAAACGCAACAACCGATTCCATGTACGTACCGGTTGTTGCGTTTGAAACGGAAAACGTAAAAGATTCGAATTGAATTCCGTTACAGAATTTCGATTGATTTGACTGGGTATTCGAGTTCAGCAACCCCAAAATTAATTAAATTTTACTAGTTGATTGAACTTATAAATCCTTTTATGGTGTTTGTTTTTTTCATTCATTTGCCATATTGGAAGCCATCTTGAATATCTCCGCTCCCTTTGATAATTGGCGAAATCAACTGGCAGATCCGAATTCAGGATTTAGTCCAGGTAAATTAATCATTAAGGGGCTATACCTCGTAAACGGCGCACTTTATCAAAACTTCTTTTCAATTGCAAATTTGATTTGACATTAAAAACAGTAGTAAAAAAAAAAGTTTTAATAAGATTTCTAAACAAAACTTTTTTTTTTATCATTAATTGGCATTCTTCTTAACAGCAACATTTTTAAGCCGTTTGATTTACAGCTCAAAAGTTGCAGGTTTTGTCCCTTAAAACATAAAATAAAATAAATTAAAATAGAAAAGCGGTTTTGGGAAAAAAATACTCACAACTTGGCCCAAGACAAGAAATCGATCAGATATTTTTTTCCATGGGATGCAGATTTTCGAATATTTACGTACCATTTTTGTACGAAGCCATGAATGTGCAATAGGGTGCCCAGAAAAAATGAGCCCCTGCTCCACAAGCGGAAAACAGTTTGTTGAGTTATTTTAAGCATCAGTGTAAATTTTGGGCCAAATTGGTTGAGATTAACCCATTGATACTCGAGCCTAAAGTTGGTGAAAAAAAAGTTTTTCATACAAAAATGACATTTTTAAATCGCTAATAACTTTTTAGGATTGAGTTTTACAGCTTTGGTATGTTCTACAAAGTTGTAGAGCATTGAATTTTCAATAAGTATCTCACTTTTTGGAATATTTGGATGGAAGTAGCGCGCCCTACAGACAAACCCGTAAGAAAATTGGGTTTTTCATACATTTTTTCGATTTTTCCCATACAAATTTCACCTTCGAGTATCAATGGGTAAATGCTGACCGATTTTGCTCATATTTGGCCCAGAGTCCTAAAATAGCTTAAGAAACAATAATCAGCTTGTGGAGCGAGGTTTGGAGAAAAAGTCCCTTATTCTGGGCACCCTAATGTGCAAGCTTAAGACCCAAAATAAAGTGTTGCTCAAAAATGTGAAGGTTATTCCTGTTTTTTCGAGAGTTGTGAATTATTCTTGTTAGATTTGATTTGAATTTAGAAGTGAGATTATGAAGCTTCGTTTCATTCATTGCATTGTTAGAAGAACATGTAATTCCAGTTAGAATTCATGTTGTCTGCGCAGCATAACTTTTCTCCTCTTCTTCTATGTCGCGCAGCATAACTTCATCCCGAACGCTACATGAGCTCGTCCTTAGCTACACCCAACGTACAACATACCGGAGGTCATTTCCAGCCCAGTGAACCCTATCACGCCGTTGGTTAGTCATCCCTTCTTCCCACACACACCGCACACGACCTTCGGGCCATCGAAAGCATAATCAAAACAAACCGATTCATCGGCCGGCATCCGCAGCAACTTCGGGTGAACTTCGGCGATGAACCGTTTTTCCCATGTTCTGCTTTCCGCACCCGATCCGTAAACCTTGCATAACCCACAAGCAGCACTTTATCGTCGTCGTCGTCGCGGGTGAAGGAAGAAGATGCTTATGCTGGCTCGGTTTAGTCCGCAGTTGACGTTCGTTGCGTTTGGACGTTCCCTCGTTACTCCGAGTTCGACACCACAGTACCGCGGTTGGTTTGAAGTGAGAGAAGATCTTTCGGGAGGAGAAGACAAGTGTGGTGTGGCGTGGCGCAGAATTTGTGGTCGCGTGGTGCTTTTCACGTGCTGCTGCTGCAGTAGAATCTCCAGCTTCTTGAAGTGTAACACATTTTTGCGTGTGCTGGGAGGAATCTGAACAGATACGATACGTTGCGTACGCAACTCGTTACCAGAGCAAGTCGTTTGCTGGAATTGTTCAGGTGTACCTTACCGCGGTCGGTGTGGTTCGGCTTTTGAGGTGTGTTATTTGATTTTTGGTTTTGGGTCAGCGGTAAACCACGAGACCTGGCCTGGGAACAGCTGTGGAACAAGTGAGAAGCCTAAAAATAACACCGGAGATCCCTCGTCGAGTGGGCTGTTTGTGTGCGCGGGGGAGTGTTTTCAAACCGAGTGAGAGCAAGGCGGAGGGGTGGCAAGAACATCAACAACTCCTCGAACCAGAGGCGCTCCACTGCGGTCGTCGGGATGATGAGTGTCTACGCGATAGTATTTGCAGCAGTGAAGCTCGTAAGCCGGTGGATTTTCGCTCGGAATTGAACACAGAAAATCGTGGGATTCAGTAACACACGTGTGATAGTGCTTGGATTTTTTTTTTATATTTTCGGGAAAATTGAAAACAAAAACGTTGACATTCGAACGGAACCGCTTGTGTTTGACCAAAAGTGAGCATAAAAGCTACGCGATTAGCATTCGACAAAATGCTACTCCCAACGATTGTGGCCCTGCTGCTGGTGGCCTACAACAGCCGGCCGGAGGCTTCCGCCGCCAGCCTGGCCTCGGCCAGCTCAGTTTATGTAGAAAAATCCGCGTACAAAAATGTCGTCATCGAGATAAGGGATAACGTGCCGGTGGAGAACTGCCAAACGATTCTGCACAATGTGGAGGTATGTACAAGCTCTTTCATAACACACAGAGATTTCGCATGGCAATGAGTGAGTTATGCTGAGGCTCTCGGTCTTATGTGATGAGCACGACAGCGTGCATAACATTGCGAGTTTCCGGGGGTCGGTTGCGGTGGAAAGTCAGGATTTGATTTCCACGCTTTTTTAATGCTAATTGAGAGCGCTTGCACAGCGCAGATAGCGCACTGGGGTGGTGTGAAATATGTTGCCAGCGAAAAGCTCGATGTTTTCGGAAAAAAAGCACAATGAGCTCTTTTTGTTTTGGGGTTGACATGGCGGACAGCAGCACTGTCAGTGTGGGGGTTTTGCGATGTTTGAGCTGGGTAATTGTTTCGGATGGGAGATTGATTAATTTGGCAGGTTTAGGGCATCACAGCGCAGCGGTTGTCAATTTGCTGGAATTTTCAGTGTAGGGGTGGTGTATTTTTGGGATGATTGAATCTGTTTTATTGAGGCATCAATTTCAGTTTGAATGTTAACATTTCTTTTGTGATATCGTCAGAAATCTTCGCATACTGGTTTAATAAATTTGAGATCGCTACTGGAAATTCAATTTTCAAAATTGTTACCTTCATCTGGGGCGAGTCGGGATTACAGTCTGAATAGGGATAGGTGCAGTAACAAGACTTAAACAGCTGACCCAATTCGACTCATGTGTCCCGATTCACCCCATATGGCGGTAACACAAAAGTAGATTGCTGTTTTAAATTATTAACACGTGATGGTTACTTAATCTGACCCTAAAGAAACTTGAATACATATTTTTAACAGTTGGATCCACTAGTTAATGATACTCAATCACTTCAATTTTCGGATCAAATTTGTAGCATTATTAAATTTATTTTGTACCATATACATAATGTAATCATATGATATTATCACCTCATTCTGTCTGACCATTCGTAAAATAAATTGTGGATGTATTTATATTATACTAGTTGGTTACTTGCACCCCTTTAACAACAACATAGTTGATTTATTTATTTATTGAAATTGAGTTCTTTAAACAGTTAAAATAATGCTTTGACAGTTTTGTTGAAAATTCAGTTCAAAAAATATGCACAAATATTAATGATTTTTAGAACAAACATATTTATTAAAAAGAAGAAACATCAAATTATCAATACACAATTCACATTATTACCAACCAGTCATTCACAAGAAAAAAAGATTTTAGTTTTGAAAATAAAAACCATGTCGGCACTACTTTGTTCGAATTCCTGGGCTAAATTGAGCATCTATTGTGGCAGTGCGTGGCCGAATGGTTACGCTATCCGCTTTGTAAGTGGATGATTCTGGGTTCGATTCCCATCTGCTCCAACCTTCCATCGGATGAGGAAGTAAAATGTCGGTCCCGGCCTTGGTTGTTAGGCCGTTAAGTCATTCCAGGTGTAGGAGTCGTCTCCATGCCATAAGTACAAACAACACACCAAACCAAGCCTACTCCGGTGGAATCGCTGGCGGCGGTTGGACTCGCAATCCAAAGGTCGTCAGTTCAAACACTGGGGTGGAAGGTTCCTTGGAGTAGAAAGAGGTTTTGAGTGCTCTCCCCATTCAAGCCTTCGGATTCCTAGGTTCGAGCAGAAACTTGCAATAGAGACCACAAAAGACCCGGGGGTCGTTAATGTGGATGGTTTGATTTTTTTTGATTGTGTTAATTCAATATTTTTTTCGGTTATGAGATTCTGGTGAAAAATTCATCGCTTTGTAACTTTGTTCAAGAATTTGATTCAAGCCTGAAAAGTTATTTGCGATGCAACAATGAAGCTTTTGTAAAGTAATGTTTTTTTTCGCTAACTTCAAGGCTCATTTTTTTAAGTTTTACTTCTTCTCCCATCTGTCATCCCACAATTTCAAGTTTGTCTTAAACTTAAAAGTGCCCTATGTGAACAAAAATGCAAATCAATTCCCAAAATTGTTATCACTTCGATTACCTTTGAAACATTAAGTGCTATTTGCTGAAGTGATATAATTCAATCTATGCTTAAAATATTATTGAAGTTCATATCAATTTTGAGATGCTGTAATCGAAGGTTCGGTCTAAAAAATGGATCTTGTCAATAGCGTCCTAAAATCCTAAGTAAAATTTTATGTAAACGGTAAAAAACACGATTCAACCCATTTCTTATCACTTTTCATTTTCATGCTAAAAATAAACTGACAAGACAACATTTTTTCGATGGATCAACTATGGTCCCCCTTGGATGAGCTGTCAAGTAGAGCTGCGACGTTAATTTGAGGACCTAATTATTACATTAAAACACATTTTAATAAATTGTTAAAAAAAACTAATTCTAACAAAATTAGTCTTTTTGTGGAAGCTCTCCAACAGACTTTTCTCGAGGGAAGATTCACAGACAAATACAATCTTCGTACTGGACTATGATTAGCAACGTAGAGTTCAACGAGCCTAATCGCCAGTAGCACTGCTGGGACCTTCTTTCTGGGAATCCCTGGTTGCCTTTTGGTGCTGACATGAGTGTAGGTTATTTTTGGGTGGCAAAAAGTGTTTAGCAAATATGTGGGTGGGCTTCTGAATAGCTTATTTGGTAGAAATACAAGCTGTTTTTAGGCAATGCGACCGAACTAGAATAATTACACGAGATTTTTATGTAACTTTGTTGTTATTTGTTGCACGAGCAGGCTTAGTTTAGTGTGTTGTTTGTTCGTATACCAAGGAGGCAACATCTGTACCTGGAATGATTTAACGGCCTAACAATAATTAAGGCCGGGACCGACGTTTTACTTCCCCATCCGATCCCAGGGGCAGATGGGAATCGAACCCATGATCATCCGCTTACAAAGCGAACAGCGTAACTATTCAGCCACGCCTACCTTTTAAAATGCACTGCACTGTGGAAAGAGTCATAGAAAAAAATCTTCCCTTTTCTGGGTCAGGCTCCAAAACTTCTATCTATTTTTATAACCCGCATAGAAAGTCTCCCATCGGTACAAAAATATCAATTGATACGATAGCTTCCCCCAAACCCCCCATTGCATTGCATTGTGCACTGCTCCAATCCAAAACATTCCATAAAACGAATTCGCCACCCCCGCCAACGCAAAGATGAAGTCGGAAAACCATCAATTTTCCCACTATCATCCGCAACCCTCACTCGATGCTGTCATATTTTTCCAAAGCTCTCTGCAGCAGCATCACCGCCCAGCTGCAAAACAAACATCAACGTTCTGTGCAGAAACACACACTCACACTTTCTTAGAGGGGGGAAAGCTAACCCAATACTCGAAGATGACACGAACCAATGAGAAAAGATGATAATAAAAGTAGTTGAGGAAATGATATTTTTATTATATTATGCAGATATAATACCTTCCACACCCTCTCCCTCTTCGTCCTTCAACAACATGCAGAGTGGATCACATTAAGGAGGTTGGCGGTGGAAAACTTGGAAAACTTCGAGCCGCACTGTGTGTGTATGTGAGAGCTTTTGGCTTTCCCTCTCTTTCGTCCACCCCGTGCACGGTTATGCAGCGAACGTACACGGAGGAAAAAGAATTCCCAAAATCGTGAACAAGCGTTCATGAAAATGGGAACCTCGAACAAAGTGTTCAAATTCCATGGTACGATTTCGAAAAACGTACCATGGAATTTGAACACTTTGTTCGTGGTTCCCATTTTCATGAACGCTTGTTCACGATTTTGGGAACTCTTTTTTCTCCGTGTAGAAAGAAAAATTGCGGTTATGTCTCATGGAGCGTCGTTTTTTTCCCTGCTCTTCAAACTCTAAAACTCGTGCCGCTGCGCTTCTTTCGGGCAGTGGGTTCTAGTGTGAGCAAAGTGGATGCTCTTTTTCTGAGAAAAAAAAAAAACTTCTGCTTCAGATGGGATTTCGACCGACATCCTCTGGTTATGTCACGCCCACTTTACCAACCGAGCTGCGCTCGCTCGCGTCGAATTTAGAGCTGAGGATAGGTTAAGTCAGATATTGGTTCATCGACTCTACATAGATACTCATCCGCTCATGTATCTTCATAGCGAATGTATGCACCCAGCACACTCACACACACCGCAGTAGCAGGTATAACAGGTGGAAAGGAAACAAATCTATATTGCACAAAATCCTCTTTGGTGGCAGTATTTTTTACCCTCAGCTTGGCTTTTCCACATCAGCCTCTCTGCTGCTGCTGCATTCATTAAGATGCATAAGAAGACATGATACATTGCCGGCACGCTACAGCAGCTTCCGCCGATGCGCAGAACTCCAAGCGGGCAAGGATGTGTGGCGTATGCAAAGAAGCTTTCTTGCTAAGTGGTGCCACAGAGTTGTGCCAGTGGCAAGGCAAGTTGCGGAAAATTTACGGCTCGGAGAACGAGGTCGTAGCAAGTAGCAGCAGCATTCTTCAGGCTCGATTGAAGGCTTATTTCGCGTAGAAACGTGAAAACAGACACACACACACACACACACTCGGAATGAGTGATGTTAAGAGACTCTTGAACTTGGAGTGGCGGGAATTCGGCAAGAATGTCAACAAAGTGCTTAGCAGCCAGTTGGGTGAAGTTATTTGCGGTTAGGCACATGGTTGTGAGGAACGTCAGTAACTGCTTACTTTTTTCCGAAGCAGCATTTGCCATCAATGTGTGACTGCTAAACAAAATTGAAAATCTAGCAAAATATTGTTTCTTTTCATAACTTTTGCAGCGACCTTGATTTTTCCATTCCCCCCTTATGCTAAAAGCCGTAATCGATAAACATCTCCTCATGCACTCAGCTTAAGCATTTGTTCAGTGGTGAATGCATTTTCCCATTGTACTGAACCCCTTCCACTGGAGTTGCAGTCTTGCAGCCTTCCACCACCGCAACCGTCACACAAACACAGGGGCATTATTTACATCGACTCGAGAAGAAAAGTCACATTTCAATGCTTTTGCCGCGAATTACTTTGGTAGTGGAATTGTTAGGGTGGTCAAAACAAAAACACCTGGTTTTTCAGATCGCAAAATAAAAAGCCAAAAAAAAAGCAATTGAGTTTTTAAAGTGCCTTTTTTTTAATCGTAAAATGGGTGATAGTTTTGACCCTAAAGTCCAAAAATAAGTTTTTAAAAAAAAATTATTTTTTTCAAAAACTTAACCCTGAATTGTTACTTTGATTTTTTTTTGTAAATTTTCAGAGTCTCTATCGACAACGGGGAGCAGCATTAACACCGAACATGCTACCTGACGTCTGTTCAATTCCAGTCCAGCATAAATCCAGTTTTTAAAGTCTTTTTATAATAAGAATTTCTTTTTGCTGCCCTCTTCGACGAGCTTAAAATAGAACATAGGTCACACCCCAATCCTTTTGCAATCAAAGTCGAGCTTCTTATTCCCGTTGGTCAATCAGAATAAGGCTTTCTAGTCAGAAATTTACCAACACATTCAAAGGATGTTTACATTACAGCTGGACGTTTGTTTGCATCAGGTTTCCTATCTCTTTCTAGCAAAAGTTTTTTGTCAGGCGACTTCTAGCTGATTTTTTTTACTGACCGCCCGATATGTCAGCCAACATACTTCGCAGGGCTGCGACAGCACGAGCTCGATCATTGTTTGCATCAGGACACTGTGACGAGAAGTTAGTCATTTTTGGGTTAAATATATTTTTTCACTGGGCCTAGAAAGCCTATGAGATGATTAGAAGTTTTTAAACAAAAATAATGTAAATTTTTAATGAATCTAATGTAAACATCCATCATTTATCATGATACCTTTTAGTACATGATAAATAATGTAAATTTACAAGATCATGTTTTTTTTCTGTGTATAAGAAAAACAAATCTCAAGATAGATCACCCTATTTCTGAACCATCCTTATTTTCAACCAATGTAATTTCCACTTAATTTTGCGATTTGGACCAATGTGCGTGTTCTAACTGAAGAAAGAGAGGACAAATAGAGGAGCATGTTAGCGTTATGGCTCTCTCATCCTATCGAGCCATCGTAGCTTGCTGGTATAGAGATAGACTAATAATCAAAGGGCATCGTTTCGATTCTTGGAAGAGGAATGTGTTTATCAATACGGAATCGACGTAACACCTCATAATGTGGCCCTCTTAACACTGGAACGCCCAACGCATGCTCAACTTACACGGACGCCCAAGTCTCCCAAAAAGTTGGAACGGTAACTTCACCTCGCTGATTCTCGGGCATAACTCAACCAATCAGGACGATTCTTGTTTCTAGTGATTTGTTAGGATGCCTAGATGATCCTACAACTTTGCAGAACTCAATTTGATCAAATCTGTAATTTCTGCGACCGAAAACATCGTTCCACCGCGATTTTTTTTTACATGCGAAAAAAAAGTTGGAACGATGTTTTTGATCGCAAAAATTACAAATTTGATCAAATTGAGTTCTGCATAGTTCTAGGATCATCTAAACATCCTAACAAATCACTGGAAAAAAGAATTGTCTTGATTGGGTGAGTTATGCCCGAGAACCAGCGAGTTGAAGTTACCGTTCCAACTTTTTTGGAGCCTTGGGCGTTGGAATGTGTTTCGTCAACGGATCCACAGGCGTGTATCGTTCTTTTTGCGACAAGACTCCGCCTCCCGGGTCTCCTAAGTGTGAAGGTATGGCACGGGGAGAGGGCACCGAATACCTATATTAACACTTAGAATTTTTGCGTCCTCGGGATTCGAACCAGCGACCTCTGGATTGTGAGTCCAGTGCGCGGTCCGATTGAGCCACACAGGCAGGCAGTTTATCAATGAACTAGTTTGCTTCAGCTTTTCGTTCAACAACATTCCTGAACATTCACTTTCAATTCGAGTTGTTCCTGAAAGCAAGTGTTTCCCTGTCAGGTCACCCTAGGAAACCACCAACCATGTCCTCTACCCAAACAATGCTGAATGCAGGAAGCTGCTTCTGTTGAGCGCCTCTGCACAAACGTTATGCACCCCTCGAGGAGACACTTTAGCGCGCTTTTTCGAAACTGTTGTGTTGAAAAAGGAACAAACGAGCTTTTGCAGCGAGGTGTGCTTTGAAGAGGGAAAAATAGCAACAGACCTGCTCCCTCGGGAGATGATGCACAACTCTTTAAACGTGCATGCCCTCTCAGACGTGCTGTTTGCTGCTTATCGACGCCGCGGTAATTGGTGGGAAAATTTTTGAAGCAAAGAGGAAAATGCTCCCACTTGCAGCCATCCGAGCCCGTCTGCTGCCATGTCTCGTGAAATGTAAAGTGCAAATAGTTGAGCAAATTCTTTAATTGTATGCTAGACGGAAGCGAGCGGAGCTGGGACGCGACGCGATGCAGTGGCTTGGATAATTGAGTGAAAACAGAAGTTTAAACGCCCCCTCCTAGTGGAGCGTGTGAGCGGACCGAGGAGGTCGTCGTCTTCACAGAGAGTAGGCGGAACCGTCACGTGAGGTCACTTGGCTCACAGGGATTTGAAATTTGACTCTGTGCCAGGGATCTTCAGGTTGACCTCCTAACATAATTTCTGACGGAAGAGCTGTTAGAAGGGAACAAACAAGTCAAGGGATGTCACCTTGGTAGGTTACTGATTTGGCTATTGGATTCCAAATCACCGCCAACCGACGGTTATCAACCTTTAAAGGGGTGTACTAAGTTGTTACACTAACGTGCAATTTTGCTCACCCTCCCCCTTCTTGAAGGGGGGCCGGGAAAAGTGTGCAAGTGTTTCCCGCACTCGAGAGTGTGTGTGACTGAGCGTACTCGTCGTAATTCTTGACATTATCTGTTCGATTGCTACATCTTTCGCATACGTCGTGGAGGGGAAAAACCACCCCACCCAGAAAATCTCACCTTTTCAAATGTATGGGAACAGACTAAAAAGCGCTTAAAAGTTGGAAAGCTTTCCAGAACTTGAAGTTGTACCAAACGTCCGGGGTGTCTTCCGCGGTGAATGATAATGATGGAAAATTATGTGCCAGCCAGGAGTCTAAATTTCCCTAATGCTGCCTGTCGGCGGTTCCTGAGTGCATGACTTGGCGGCGGGGGAGCCAGTAGTGGAGCCCCGGATTTAAAGTTGGCAAATTATGGGTTTGACGTTCGGCTCTCAAGAGAGACTGTGTGCGGGCGAGTCCGGAAACCGGGATGAAGATGTTTGGCTTCTGTCGTGTTCGTCTTCGAAACGGGTGAGGCAGTGCACACGATACATGGACTCTCTGGAGGGGTGGATTGTGGGCCAAGCTCTCCGTTGGCGAAAGGATTAAGTTTTTGTGAGGTGCTCTTTGAGCTCGCAAAGAATAAAGTTAACTAAATGATTTGGAAACTTTCCGGCTAAGATGTTGAGCTAATTTTGCTGCCGGAAGAAAGTTTAAAGTGAGTTGTTGGGATTTTGCCACGAAACAGTTTTCACATAATTTAAGAAATTAGCTGGATTTTGATTTTTATCCTTCTTTAGAGTTGGGGAAGCTGAGGCGATTCTAAGACATAATCGGTGTAATAATCTTTGGTATTACGTTGAAATTTACACGTCGGGTTTTTAACATCGAATGTTTGTCTTCTTGTCTGCTTATCTTCTTGTATACTTGTCTTCTTGTCTTCTTGTCTTCTTGTCTTCTTGTCTTCTTGTCTTCTTGTCTTCTTGTCTTCTTGTCTTCTTGTCTTCTTGTCTTCTTGTCTTCTTGTCTTCTTGTCTTCTTGTCTTCTTGTCTTCTTGTCTTCTTGTCTTCTTGTCTTCTTGTCTTCTTGTCTTCTTGTCTTCTTGTCTTCTTGTCTTCTTGTCTTCTTATCTTCTTGTCTTCTTGTCTTCTTGTCTTCTTGTCTTCTTGTCTTCTTGTCTTCTTGTCTTCTTGTCTTCTTGTCTTCTTGTCTTCTTGTCTTCTTGTCTTCTTGTCTTCTTGTCTTCTTGTCTTCTTGTCTTCTTGTCTTCTTGTCTTCTTGTCTTCTTGTCTTCTTGTCTTCTTGTCTTCTTGTCTTCTTGTCTTCCTGGACAATATTTCTTTTTGTTTTGTTACAAAGCAAGTGAAAGGCAATTGCAATTTGATAAATGACATCCATAAAGCTTTTCAATAAGCTCTTTACACCTAGTTCACTTCCGTCCAGCCAAAGTTCCATTTTCCTGCCGGTGCTAAAATTCATTTGCCGAAGTGCACAATATCCATCGTTAAAAGTCAATAGAGTTGTACACACAACACCTGACCACACGTCGGACCAGCAAAAGTTCCCCCTCCACCGCATGCACGTCGTTCCCCTGGCTGGTCATTTATCACGGAATCCATCTGGTCAGTCAGATCTCTCCCAAGGCGTACCGTACTCGGGTGCACCAGGTTCGTAGCCGGTACAACTTTGGCCGGCACGTTTCGTTTGGTTCACCACGTTGTTTGTCAGCAAATACTTTCCACTATTCCACACTACATCCGGGTGGCCATTTGGATGTTCCAAACTAAGAAAAATAAGGGAATATCAGGATCGATCCCTTTACTTACCGACGGCACCACACTGCACGTAGTCGCCTCCCTGGAAGCCGTTGTATATCCAACGAAACTTTGCCCGGAAAATCTTGACCGTGCCGACCTTCGTAGCCATTTTAGGGGAAAAGTTTGTTGGCAAACTTCTCCCGAGGTATGTTAACTTTGCCAACTTGGCCATTCCGTGAATTGGTCTCATCAAAACGCACCCCCCTCGAACAGAACAGAACCAACCTGATCCAATTAATGTCGCTCAAGTTTAGGGTTAGCAGGAAAGTGATTTCATTAATCGATTTCGCCGCAAATAAACACATCAAGATGTGGCGCGGCATAGTTCTCCATAAATTTCGACCTCATCCCCTCGGAATCGCGCTGACCAGAGGAGGAAACTCCACTCGGGGTGGTAGCCAATTTTTCTCTTTTTTCTCTTTTCATTTCACCCACACGAGTTTTCCTCTCCATTTTGATCGATCGCAAGTCAAATTGAATATTCAGCGGAAGTTTGTTCTCTGCCCTGCACGGCAGAAGGGAAACGCTTTTGGGCCAATCCATTAGTGGCACGGTTATGACTGTAAGAGCACCTCCACATCGGTGCTTAGGGCATCTCCACCGGTCCGTGCAGCAATACGTCAAAATCTTGCTTTTCGACGAGATGACCAAAGGAAAGTTTGTTCTGAAGCAGGGTAGCATGAGGTTCTGCAGTTGAACCTTAATGGTTGAGATACCATTTAATTTGAACAGTAATGTGAAAATGACAACAGTGCAACAATCGTGGTCTTACTGTACTCAAAATTTGAGGCACGTTTAGAATCGGTCAATTCTGAGTGGTGCAATATGGGTTCAAATTGGGGTAAACTAGACTTGCAACTTCGCAATTTTTAACGCTGCTCGATCATCGCCAAATTACTCCATCAGCAAACGCCGATGAATGCCAAGTAATGAGAGAGCGTTAAACTTCTGGCAGATACAGCAGTTTTTTTTTTGCTTCAGACCATTTTCCTCCCTTTTGTTTCATACTGATGGTCTCCATCGTTTTTGTGTGTGTGTGTGTGTGTGTGGTTTTGAAGCTCCCCCATTTGCAAGTTCAATTCCGGTAGACCACGGAGTTCGGCGTTGTTGCCAACTCATGCGCCCCGGTGTGTTCTATCGAAGAACAATTAGATATAGACCTTTGAGTTGGATTCAATCTCTGATTCTGGGCTGTTATTTTTTTTTGCGCTACTTGGTCTTTGATGGAGGAAGTTCTAGCCAGTGCCGCAACTGCTAGAACGAATCGATGTTTGGGAGGAAACATTGGCAAATGGAGCTGGTGGTATTTATGGGCCGATCAGAGCAAATGGATATGAACTGAGAACAATGAAGAATGGCGGCAGAAGGCTCGACGTGAACTGTGTATTTGATCCATTATGTAACGTCGATTGCCTCTGCCAGTGATTGCTAAACGGTTTTGGGATCTGCAAACGATTTGTTTGCATCAAATATTATTTTGATGTGTTTGTTGATTTCAGTTGTTTGAACGGGATTAGAACTCTTCATGGAAATGTAATTTTTAGGCTTGTAATGGAGATATTTTCTTGGTGATTTTACTAATTTCTTAAAAGAAAGCAAAAATATTAATAACAGATATTCACATAGAGAATCCACAGAAAATATTTTTCTAAAATATTTTTTTTTCTGAAGCAAAAACTGTAACAGGTTTGTGATTTTTTAAACCACACATGATTTCTTTGTAATTAAATGCTTTCTAATTCAGTAGCAATTGTCCAGCAATGCACGAATAAACGTCACTCAAAATTATGTAGATTCGTTAGGGAAAGAGTATGTTTGATTGGCTGAAACCACAGATTGGACTCTCTTGGTATCAATTATCTTTTGCCAAATACATGCCTTCAAAATAGGTGTCAAAAGTTACGGAAATTAAGTCTGTTAAATCTCACTCAAATCAAATAAGCAAAACACCACAATACCACTTGCATATCCAACGCAAAAACTACACAGCAAATCAAATTAATTTCTTTGACGCTCTGTCGAGCAAAGCAACTGACAGACCAGGTCCGGTTCCAGCTCATAACTCACATCACTTCTGGTGCGGCACAAAGTTGCAACGCAAACAAACGTCAGCTCATAAAAAGCTTCAACATATCGTGCAGCAATTTACCAGCAATTCCCACGTGAAAATGTCCCCAAACTCGATAAAGGTAGCAAGCGACACGACACTACTAATTATATGCACCCTTGTCCCGGGTCGTCCAGATCGTCCAGATCCCGGAGGGGACACACCGGCAACAAAAAGGAGAGAGAGAGCAAAACTCAAGCATAAAACTGTGAAATTATATTTCAATCTGTCACCCCATGTTTAGAGCAAAACATGAGCTCTGAGAAATTTATTCCTCAAATAAACTTTTACGTCTACGGGGTTTGGATCCTGGGGACAGGTTTGTGATCCCTGGAAGGAGAAAGGGGGGTCGTTTTTAGTTTTAGAACCGTCTGGCGTCCGGGTGTGAGTTGCGAGTATGTGTTTGGGCACTTTGGACACCAAAAGTCCGGAAAAAGCAGATTGCTCCTTCTCGACACACATAGGGTAACGTGACCTTACTGCGTACTATTTGAATCAACCTTTTAAAAATCGAGTTTAAGCCATTTGAAACCCCCCTTTGAAACCCTGTTACTAAACGTCAAAACCCTGATGGGTCGAAAATAGATCCAACCTGTCAAAAATGAGTGCTTTTCCCCCCTAGCAGCCAAACTTTCGAGTGACAACATGTGTGAGTGTGGAGCTTTTGCAGGGCAGCTTAGCAAAAGCTAATCCGGTCAACGTTTTCGGGGCGGGGGTGGGAAGAGTGCAAACTTTGCTTCCAGAACAAGCGTGCAGTTTGTGGTCCAGAGTTTGAAATTTTTGCGTTCGGGAAAAATGATTCCACTGCAGTGGGGTTGGGGGTGTTTGTGTGTGATTACTCGTCGAGGGAGAAATTTGCTTTCAAGTATCTTCTGGCTGGCTCTCTTCAAAGAGTGCTCTTCTTGAGCTGGAAATTGCAAAACAAATGCCCGCAGGAGCCTTTGGCGTCCAAGTTATTGCTCTTTCTCTCTCTTTGCGATAAGAAACAGAAGTTCTGTGCTGGGCTGGCTTTGCTTTCATTCGATTGGGTTTAAGTTATGAATCACTGATAGTGTCAGGGCTGATCGTCTGTTTGTTCATGCTGTTTGTGGCAGAACGAAAGAATAACTGCCTAATCAATTGAATTTTATTGAAATGATAAACGCTTGAGATAGCTGGCTATTTTATGGTAATTGTACAAAGTTTCATGCAATGTTGAAAGTGTTTTCTCAATGCAAGAGAGATATCAAAAATCACAGTAAAAGTGAATAATACGATAAATTATCTCCATAACTGTCCACAACACCACTTTTCTGAACCCCATTTGACGTTTCCTACACGGAACCAAACCTCTCTCCCTCGATGTGACGAACTTTTGATGGCTTCCACATGGCTTCAAATGCCTCACCTTGCTCCAGCCTTCCCCCAGGTGCCAGCAACATACACACACAAATCAACAGCATATCTCACCCGAAAGTTGGCCCATCACATTCCGAGCTCTCATCAGCACGCAAACAAGGCGAATCGGATTCTCGTGTAATCCTCGAAAAGTGCCCTCACACCCAAAACTTGTGCGCGCATTAACCACAGACAAATGGATCGCGATTTAACGGTCAGTTTGAAACTGCTGGCGAGTTTGATAACTCCTCCACGAACGATTCGAATCTGCTTGTCTGTGCGCCAAGCTTCGACAGCAAGTTTGAGGTTAGGAGACGCGAGGAGCTTTCTGCTGAACGAAACGTGACTCCAAATCACGCCGGCATTAAGATTCGTGCTTTTTATATTATTTCGTTCTCTCTCTCCACGGTTCTAATGCTGCTAACCGGCCTTTGATTGCCGACTTACGGGCCTTACGTTGATGGGGCGCGCGTAGTTTCCGACAATTTCTGGGCTCTGTTTTTGGATTAGTTTAAAGTGGTACAGGACGACGCGCGTATGGATGGTCGGCAGGCTGTCAAGAGGTGATTACTTCTCGGATTTGTGAGAATCATAACACCAATTTCGTTCCGATAAAGACCCTGAACTTGGAGCGGGCGAGGTCGATTCGATCAGGGAATGACGCTGAAGAAACTGACCCAGCTTTTGCTGCCATAACCTCCAAAAACCGGAGCACGCAGGGGAGGGAGTTTGATCATATCTCTTCGTTGGGCCCGACCTTTATGGTAACGGTCCGTTGATAGGCCGTGGGAGACTGCTGGGGAAAGGTAGAAGGTCAAAGGCGTTTTTTCCTTTTCTGAGTGTGCGGACCAGGTCGTAAGCTGGCGACAGCGCAAGCATCGCCGATAAGGTACACGGTCGTTAGGATGCTTATAAGAAGGTGCAGCACAACGGACATCGTCGTCGTATATCTGGGACACTTTATGGCCGTTGTAATGCTCGTCGCCGTGGTGCTTATGCTTTTAGCCGCGTTCTACCTTTTTTCTGTCCGAGGTTTAGGGAGGTGAGGAAGCGACTCCCTTTTCAGGGTCATACTTCTGGCGGGCATAATGAGCAATTTGATGCTATCGCGCGGATAATACTTTGAGTAGCAGCAGCTCCAACGTTGAATCGTAGGGTAGGACCCCGCCCGGAAGGCTCTCTCGATTCAAGGCGAGAATCGTAAAAAAGTAATCTCGTTTTTTCCTTCTTCTGAGCCCCCAGGTTAACACGCTCTCTAACTTTTCGGAAAATATTATCTGTAAGCAGCGTGAGGTGCTCCTTCCGCGAGGGGCACCAACTCTCACGATTCGGTGATCGGAACGGTCTCCAGTACTCCCAGAAATGGGGATTATTTTTCAAGAAGCACGCAACACTAAACTTTTCTCGCCGGCATTAGCTGGCAATTGTATAATAAAGTTCGTTTCCAGCGAAGGAGACTCCTAACGAAAATAACCATAAGGTTTCGGAGCGTTGAAGTCGTGCTGTCTTGCCACAATCAACTTCAACATCTCAAAAATTCCAACCGTCGAGTTCTCGAGGCATCAACCTGATGAACCATCCTTACATCACACGTGCTCGCAGAGTAGGTCCCATCAACTCGTTCGACTGTAATATGTGCAATTTTCGGTCAATTAAAATTACTCAACTGCTGGCACTTCAACTCTTCGTTGCCCCCTTGCGCCTCCTACGGATCATCAATCAGCCGCAAGGCATTTCACGCGTGGTCATTCCTTCGTTCCACTTTGTATGCCAGTTCTCCGCACACGCGCGAGAGAGCCTCGTAATGCTCTTTTCTGCTAATTGCGGTTATTTTAAACCTCGTGTTTTCTATAATTAACCAATTCGTCGTGAAAGGCCTAGATTTAGTGATTAATGTAAGTCTTCTTCTTCTTCTCTTTTCACAGATCATGCTAACTTCGGCATCGCAGTACCTCTTTTCGGCGCTGGATGGCCGCATCTACTTCGGGGACGTTACGGTCATCCTGCCGGCCCATTGGCCCAATTCGTGCATCCCGTACAACCAAACGCGAACTTCGGCTAGCGGAGAGCGCGTCGATGTCACCATCAAAACGCACTCCAAGACAGAATCCTCGATTTGGACGAAACAGTACGCCGGTTGTGGGGAGCCCGGCGATCAGATCTACATCGACTCGGACATCTTGGGACGGGATACGATCGGTCGTGAGTTTGTGCGTGAGTGGGCTAAATATCGGTATGGAATTTTTGATGAAATCGGTTTTACAAAAGATCCGATATATCCACGTTGCTACATCAACGATGATCACGAGCTTAAGCTGACGGGATGTTCCGATGCGCCTGTGCACGACCGTGGTCTCTGTGGCAATCCAGCGTCGTACAACATTAGCGACATTATCGATCGGAATGCCCGTTCTAGCATTATGTTTGCTGCGGAAGCTCCCAGCGTGACTATGTTCTGCGATGAAGGTACTCACAATCGGTACGCTCCCACCAAGCACAACCAGCTGTGCGATCGACGCAGCACGCTGGATGTCATCCTAAAGCACGATGACTTCATTATGAACAACCAAATAAACGTGAATCCGTCCATTATTGTAAACACGACCCCCAAATTTAGCTACAAAACACGAAAATCCACCCGTTACGTAATCATCATAGATGAAACCCTGGACATGCAACTGCGAGAATCGTGGAGTTTCCTACGAAGCGCTATCCGCAAGTGGGTAGTGTATGACCTCCCAGCCAACACCGAGGTCGGAATGGTCCTCGCGAACGACACAGCCACCGAAAAGATGCTCCAAATTTCCCCGCTCTACATCCAGGAAAACAAAGACCTGGTTGCCTCGTTCATCCCATACTCCCCAAGCGATTCCCGACAACCCGCTTGTCTAACCTGCGCCGTTACAGACGCGATTCACATGCTGAACGAACGCACCCGTATGAACGGACCAGCAAACTCAATCATCCTAATCATCGCTCCCGGTATGGAGTATTCCATCGATCATACGTCCCTTGCAAACGCCGCCCGATCCTCCCATATCCGCATCTCGACCATCAACTACCCGAACGTAATCCGGCGTCAACCGCTGGACGCTCTAGCCCTAACCACCGACGGCACCGCGTACTCCGTCTTCGAAAGCAAGTACAACCTCGAAAAAAGCTACCTTACCACCTACTTTGAGCTGTCCAACACGCTCTTCAACATCGGCAAGCTCTACTACGAGGGCAACAGTAACGATCTCCCGATCGAGATCTACCGCCGCGAGCTGGTCGACTCGGATGACAACGATGCGAGTCACCTGCTCTCGAAGCGCACCAGCCGCACCGTGGACGGTACGTTCACCCTTGATTCGTTCATGGGACCACCGGCGTATTTCTTCGTGTACGTCCACAATCCGGAGTATCCGCTGATTGCGAGCATCAAGTTGACCAGCCCGAGCGGTATTGTTTACTCGTCTAGAAGTGACGCTAGATCGTTGGTTAAGCAGCTGATGGTGTCGGCAACGCTCAACGAGACCGGCAGCTGGAGCTACAAGATCGATCGGTTCAACGGGAATCCCCAGCCGCACTTCGTTCAGGTGATCGCCACTCCCCGCTCAAAGTACGCTCCTACGATTCAGGCTAGATCGTGGATTCGACAGCGCAACGGAGGTCCTCCAATTATCTACGCCGAGGTGAAGAAGGGTGATCTGCCGATCATTGGCGCGCTGGTTGAAGTTGTCGTGACGCGTCCGGATGGAATCTGTCCCGCTGGAAGTGGAAATGAGTGTCGACAGAAGTTCCGCTTGCTCGACTCTGGCTCTGGAGATCCCGACATCACCCGTAACGATGGAATCTACTCGCGCTACTTCAATGCGGATGACTTTGGCGGAGCGGGAGCGTATCAGTTTGAGGTTACGGCTACGGATAACGGAAACATGGCGTACACGCGATCGGAAAGTGTACTGAAAAATGCCCCGCCGAGATGTTGCGGAAGCGCGATCCGTACCTCGCTGATGGCTTCAATGGTTCCGTTCCAGCGGACGATGCCACCGATTTCAGTGTTCCTCTCGCAAGATCAGCTGGATGAGGTTGGATTCCGGACGATGGGAAAGATCAGCGATTTAATTGTGGATGTTGAAGGGATGAGAGTGAGACTGAATTGGACGACTCCGGACATGGGAGGCCGAAGCATCGCTCGGTACGAGATCAAGTACGCAACGTCGATTCGGGATATTGTAGACTATTTCGATACGGCTTCTTTCCTGTGGCATCACGATCAACCGCTAATCAATCCGACCGGTGACGAAAGCTCGTTCACAATGAACCTATCCCATGAACAGCATCTGATTGGACAAGTTCTGTACTTTGCCATTCGTGCCCATGCGTTAGGTGTTTCTGGCGCTACCGTTTCGAACTACGTGAGGGTGTTTGTTCCCAAGCCTAAGCGAGCCACATCACTGTCTCCAACCACTTCTATTGGAACCGAAAGCTACGAAAACGTGTGGTCATCGTATGACGAAATCCACGATCATCACAATCGCAGAGTTAACATTCATCAACGGATTGCGGACACGATCAGTTTAGAAGTGGAAGTTTTGCTCGCAATCATTGCAGGTGTTATTTTCCTGATTATTATCATTTTGGTGTGCTGTTACTACTTTTTCATCAAAAAGCGCAACAGTGTCCAGGAAGATGACCAAAAGCGCCCGATCAAGCCGTTTACCACCGAAACCAAGACTTCGCTAGGTCACAGCGTATTCGTAACGCCGGGCAACGTTACTTCGTCATCTTCCAACGCCACCAGTTCGACCTCTGCCTCGCCAGATTACGTCCAACAGACGAACGTAACCCCGAACATCCCCACGATCTACAACTCTCGAACGCTTCCGCTCGAACAAAAGCTGATCGACGAGCTGAAACAGCAGCAACAGATAGCCGACACCCAGTCGTACATCCTGCAGAACGCAAACGAAACCGTCAATTACAACAACACGCTATCCCGCGGTTACAACCCAACCCCAACGATCAACCACGACAACCGAACGCTCAGTCCGTTCGAGTCCTGGTCGGCATCGCAACTCCTCCAGGAACACGAGCAACACCAACGGCGGCGCAGCCCTAGCCTCATCGACAACTACATGGACAACGACGTCCAGCAGTTCTACGCTAGCCAACACGATCAAATGTCCTTGCTGAACAACAACCCTCCGGTGCCACCACCGCCGATCTACTCCACGGCCAACCCACCGTACTTCTACGAACCCCAGCAGTCCCATCAACTGGCACAGCACCCACATCCGCATCAACTCCAGCAACATCAGCAGCAACAGCTTCCACCCCAACAATACAGCCACGATGCGCTGAACCCGATGACCACACCACTCCACGTGACCATAACGTAATAGCCGGCGGCCGACGCTGAAGCCGAAGCCGTGCAAAGCATTGTACCTTCACTAGAGAAACCAGATGCCAGAGAAACCGATACGAGATAAGAAGTGGTGGACAAGGTGATCGTTGCGAGCGCGATGTGTGGAGGCTGTGATCAGAGAGGGAGTTCTGCTAGGAGTAGGATAATGAAGTAGGAGGAATTTCAACACGCGCGCGCACACAACAAAAGTTTGATTGCCAGAAAGACTGATTTCAAGCTGAGGGCACTTTAGGATTTAGTTATGAGGTAAGTTGTTTATTTCCCAAACCACTTTTCACAGCATAGCTAACTTTTGCTTTTTTCTCTGTTCTTCTTCGCAGATTTTGCACCAAACCGGGATTGAGTCATACAGAAAAGGGGCAGAAGAAACCATAGTTTTCTGTTACAAAGATTGCAGCAGCGCACTAGTGTGTTGATTTGACAAGAGATAACAAGATAATTACTGTATATTTGCGAAACCCCGTTCAGAGAGAATACAATACTACAGATGCTCATTCAGCTAGGAAGGAAATTGATCGATGTTGCTAGTCCGTGATTCAAAGTGTTAAACTCCAAGTTGCTTTGGGTCGTTCAATTTTGTATGTAGGCTTTAGAAACATTTGGATATAAGAAGAGATTAAAAAGCTGTAAATAAAATTGTATGAATAAAGAAATGATGTAACTCGTAATGGACGTTGTCAAATGATTTAATGCCGAAAGTAAATAAATAAATAAATACATGTATAAATAAATAACTAAATAAATAAAACAGGTGATGACATTTTTTAAATAAAATCAGGTAAGTATTATTTTAAGAATATAACGATTAGAGAGATATTAGAAATATAGAGCACGATATTTTTTTCCGTCACCTGCCTACAATATATTAAAAAGCATTTTTTATAGCTTTCTAGCGGTCTTTCTTTTCTTTGTTTCGAAATTATTTTAACATCACTGATTGAAAGTGATTTTGATTTTTGAATATTTTTATAAGTACTTTTTATAATCTCAAATATGAATTATATTTGTTATGGAAAAAATCTCGTGGTTATTTTTGTATCATCCCTATTTCAAGATATTACCATTTATTGGCATTTATGTAAATGTTTAACTTTCTACAACCCAACCCCGCCTCTAGACGGGCTTTATCTAAAAATTCACCAAAAATCAAATTTTCAACCAATTTTCGATCTTCAAAAAGCATTGGGCAGAACTCTTAAAATTTAAGAAAATTTTAGAGTTGGAAGTGTGAATTTGCCAATGTTGAATTTTTTTTTTCTGTGGTCAAATTTGGCTGCACAGCAAAAAATCCGATGGTAAAATCACATGCAAAAGCATGCACATCACCTTCGTCAAAAAAGACACTTAATATTACACGCTGCATGTACAATTTTTGCAAAGACAAAAAAAAGTTTCAACCGACGGGACTCAAACCCAGCACCAACCGTTAGGACTGGCGCCTTAACCCGCTCGGATAAACGTATATGTGAGCTTGACATTTCGGTCAAGTAGGTTTCCCATAGGGGGATGGCGTCGCTTTTAGACCACGTTTTCCACTTTTTCTCCATCGAAACTGACTACTTTATCGACTTTATTTTGCTGGGCGAGATAGGACGCCGTCTATTTTTAGACGATGACTCAGTACTTTTCCACTTTTGCACTGAAAAAACCAGATGGCAGCACGATGTAACGCCACGTCCCTATACTGATGGGCTACATATTTCAGGGTGTAATAAAAACACAGAATTTAATAAAATAATGCAAAATTGCAAATGGCAGTAAACACAAGAAAAAACTAAATTGACAAAAGGTAATGACAGAAACAAACATAAGCTAAACAAGATAAATGCAAAAATAAATACTAAAAATGAAACAAGAAAAATATAAAACAAAAGAAGTAAAGTTTTTTGTAGAACAAAAGTTGCTCAAAATGACGCGGGTAAAATAAAAAATTTCGAAAAAAGAGGGTTAACCAAGATCTTACTTATCTATCGTAAGTCTGGATTATGGTGCCCAGAATATGGGACTTTTTCTCAAAATCTCGCTGAATAAGCTGAATATTGTTCCCTGGGCTATTTTAGGACTCTGGAAAAAATATGAGCAAAATCGGTCAACATTTTCCCATTGATACTCGAAGGTGAAGTTTGTTAGGATTTCAATTAATTTTTGGAATATTTTCCAACTTGTAAGGTTTTTCTCATGATTATTGTTTTTATAACATGTACTGGGGTAGGCCACACAAAGTCCATGCACTGTTTTTGAAAAAAAGTTTTTCTGTAATGTTTAGAAAAATAGATACGTTAAAAATTCTTTTTTTAAATCCCGGGGTGACTTTGATAGTTATAGTTTTTCTTGTTAAAATCAGATCAAAGGTGTTCAAAGTCGAGGGGGGGGGGGGGGGGTGGGCAAAAAAATAAAAAAGTTCAAAAATTTAAATTACGAGCCATGGTTTCAACATTTTAATGAAAAAAGTGTTTTAAAATGCATTATACACCTGTCCAGTTGTTTTGCCATCATTAGTTTCCAAAATATCTAAGTATTGACGAAAATTTTATTTTTTGCGAAAAATAATTTTTTTGCGGTGCTGTACATTGGAATTTCGTAAAAATTCAAAACATTTTTAAACAAGCCCAAACATGCTAAATATGATTATCAATGCAGAAAAATGCATTTTAGATTGTTCTCAGTTGATTAGACTTCTATTTTCATGGAAATTTAGATTTTTTTTTGGAAAAAAAAATTTGCCCCGATTTTTCAGATTAATTTTGAAGGGGGGGTGACATAAACTTTGGAAAATATTTGCAACGGCCTTTACTAAGTTTATAAGTTTTTTTTTAACAAAATACATCTAAATTTAAGGTACATTTTTTTTAAAGTCGCAATTTTGACTGAAATTTGTTAAAACTAGTTTTGTTTATAAAATTATCGATTTATATTACATTTTAAACTGAATTCAAAGCACGAATCACAAGTTTTCACATTTTATATAAAATTTGTTCATCTGAAATGACCCAATATTTTTAGATTTTTTGGAATTATGTTTCAAAAACACATAATATTTAATATTCACAAACTTATTTTACCTTCTCCGAGTGGAAAATTGTCCTAAGAATCCGAAAATGCATTCCGTTTTCCGAATCAAAATCATGTTCATTGAGAAAATCATGACACTTAGAGAAGTTTGCAATAATGCCTTTCATCAACATTTTATTAATAATAGTTGACTTACTATTTAAACTTTTCAAAATGTTATGAAAAGTTTTTCTTGAGGTACTTTGAGCACTTCTCTACCACGGTATGTATGATTCCAAACCATTACGTACGTATTTAATTTGTACTCTTCATATTGCGGAAAAATTTCAAACCTATCAAAGTCGGGCTATCAAAATCACCCCGTTTTACGGTACCTTCCTATCCGCCAACCTTATTAAAAGTCAAGGGACGTAGACCTGAAAATATATTTTTAAGTGTTATCATAAACAATCTTGAATAAGTTGAAAAAACATAAATTTCGATAATCATAGTTTATAAATAAATTATGAACTTTGTTGGTACATTGCAAATGTTCAATTTGCTCATTCATCATACTCAGAATTCCGTATTCAAACTTTTTCAAGCAACACACTGAAGACTGTCCTGGGTTAATTGTGATGACTTGGGCAATGAAATATTGACAGCTTTTACGTGCAGCCATATACCGATCCAATTGCTAATCAACGTTTATGCCTAGCACGCATTTTCAGTATCAATCGAATCAGCGTGTAATCCGAATCTAAGCGGCATCACCTGGGAGAAAGCCATCACCGGTGCGGCGTTGATTCCCCTGCTGGAGGTTAACTCCTCGGAGAAGGTTGAGGCCCGGGAAATACGGTTCGGAGATGAAAAATTCAGCCTTTCAGCAGCATCGCCACCACCAATCCCGGAGCAGATAATAAAACTGTCATCCACGATGAGATTTTATCTTCCTCAAGCCCGTGTCATATCATTAGTCCCTTTGTTTTACGACCTTTTGGCTCTCTTTTTGGTTCCTCTGCCCCGCTGGCATCGACCCAGGGTTCAATATCCATTGCTGCTGCTACTAAGGTGATTTATAACACTGTATCGTCATCATTTCTTGTTTTCGGGAGGCTTCCCCCTCTCTTTGCTGCAATCTCGGTTCGTTTCCTCATCTCCGTAATCGACCTCGTCGTCGTCGTCGTCAACCCTGGAAGACCCTGGTTGAAGGTGCCGCCGAAATAAAAATCATAAAATCAAATTAGATTTCGTTTTCATCGCAACCTCCCAACATCCGATCGACCTTCCGCCGTCATCAAAGTTGTGTTCCTGCTGCTGACGGGAGGCAGGAGTCTACACACAATCAAAATGCAGCTCAGAAAAGGTAAGCTGGCGCGCAAAAACCAAACGCCCTGGGAGAAATGGGGAACATACGTGCGCGCCTTTTCAACAACCTTTGTCGATTTCATCATCAACACCTTCGTTGCTTTGATGTTTGATTGTGTTTTTTACCACGTAAAACTCCGGGCGGTTCTGCTTGAATTGAATTCAAAGCAAATGCAAATTGATTGGAAATCTCATATTCGACAAAACGCGTCGTAAATCAATCATGTTTTTAATTCAAATTGTGTCTTGATTTATTATCATTCATGTTAGTGTCTTGTCTGTCTTGTCTGTCTTGTCTGTCTTGTCTGTCTTGTCTGTCTTGTCTGTCTTGTCTGTCTTGTCTGTCTTGTCTGTCTTGTCTGTCTTGTCTGTCTTGTCTGTCTTGTCTGTCTTGTCTGTCTTGTCTGTCTTGTCTGTCTTGTCTGTCTTGTCTGTCTTGTCTGTCTTGTCTGTCTTGTCTGTCTTGTCTGTCTTGTCTGTCTTGTCTGTCTTGTCTGTCTTGTCTGTCTTGTCTGTCTTGTCTGTCTTGTCTGTCTTGTCTGTCTTGTCTGTCTTGTCTGTCTTGTCTGTCTTGTCTGTCTTGTCTGTCTTGTCTGTCTTGTCTGTCTTGTCTGTCTTGTCTGTCTTGTCTGTCTTGTCTGTCTTGTCTGTCTTGTCTGTCTTGTCTGTCTTGTCTGTCTTGTCTGTCTTGTCTGTCTTGTCTGTCTTGTCTGTCTTGTCTGTCTTGTCTGTCTTGTCTGTCTTGTCTGTCTTGTCTGTCTTGTCTGTCTTGTCTGTCTTGTCTGTCTTGTCTGTCTTGTCTGTCTGCCTTTTTTTCATTTTGATAAAGAAATATCTGATCACATCACTCTTTCTAGACAACGTACAAAACAAAACATAAAAATTCAATTGGCTGACCTGATTTTCAATTCCCTGCCAACAATTTTCACCTCTTAACAAATTTGACTACCAGATCACGACCGTCTTTTTTCCATTCAAACTCCCATTCTGCCAATTGATAGCTCAATTGATAAAATTTCCCGAATGGCTGACATTTTTCCAAAGCAGCACTTCATTAGATTGTCCCAAAAGTTTCTAGCAGGGCCGGTCGGCCGGAATGGCATCCTCGTAGCCAGTGGTAGGTGTGGAAATTTCCCCGCCTGGTCCGGTGAAATCAAAACACAGCCAAATGTGGGTGGTGGTGTGGGCGAGTCCGAAAGGAAACCTGCCAGACAGTGTAGCACTGCGGAAACGGAAACCATCTTTTCATCCAATTTAAAAGTTCCTCAGCAGTCTATATCTTTGGCACTGTGTTTTTCCCGGCGAGATCGTCGTCGTCGTCGACGGCGATGGCGATGTCGACGACGTCGCCGGGAGAATTGTTTCCACTTCCCAGAACGGTCTTTTGAAATTAAATATTTATCAAAGGATCGTATAGAATGGGGGCCGCTGTCTTGTCCCAGAAACACACGCACACACTTGCACCCATCTTTTCTCCCACACCATGAATCGTTCGACGGTCGTGATCCACCCACCCACATGTGTGTGGTTCATCCTTGCGACATGGCCACGGGGGTTGGGGAAAATTCTCAAATAAAGTGCCAAAATTGTGACAAAATATTCTTTACAATGGGACCGCCTTTGTTAGTTTCTTAGAGCAGTGGTCTTCAGTTTGTTTTCCATTTTTGTTTTCATTAATTTAAAATTCCAGAGTTTTTTTTTAAAAGGACCAATAAACTATTGTCTTTCATATGTTTATAGGACCTAATCAAAAAAAACTCTAGAATTATTCCTTTTTGGTACTTCTGTAGTTTGTCGCAAAATTATCATGATTTTTTATTTTGTATTTTTTTTATTTATTTGACTTTGTGAATTGAATTTTAGTGAGTTCTCTGCAAATAAATAGATTTGTTGATTTCAGATAGGGTATTTTAACTATTAGTGTACCTACACACTAGTAGAGCCGAAGCGCATTTTTCACAATTTTTAAATATTTTAAGCACTTTTTTTCAACCCATTGTACAAAACAATGAAATCGGAAGTTTTTTGAACAATTTTGACTATTTTTTTCATCAGTTATTTGTTTTTGAGCAGAAAAATAGTCATTTGAGAATATAGTGTTTTTGCCTGTTATGGACCCCCTTTCCCTATAGTGGACCCATAATCCGATTGTGGACCCGGGTCCACTATAGGAAAACTGTTATTTTCATACTAAATTTAACCGATATTTGATGCGTTGATGCATGGTATAGGTCTAATGATGAATATAAAGAATCAAAGATGGATTTTGCTCACTTTTAATCATAAACAAATATGTTTTGTTAACAATTTTGGCTTAAAACAACAAAAAAACCTAATTGACATTTAAACAAATTTATTTCTGAATAATTTTTTGGTACTTTTAACATGCATACAGCTATATTTATACTCATCATTGAAAAAATATGCAATTAGGGTGATACAACAAGCATTTATTGTTTGTTTAAGAGAAACTTTTGGTTAAGTACACAGTTTTCTTCATTTTTGAAGGTTAAATTAACAGGGGTCCACTTTTGGAAAAGTAAGGATTTTTGTTGTCCCCCTAATTTTTGCTCGAAAATGAGCAGTTCTTCGCTCTATTTTAGTAAAGTTCCTCTAACTGAAATTATTTCGACTTACTGAAGTTAAATAATCAGTCAAAAAATGATTGGATAGTTATTCAGCAATTCCATTTGAAAAGAGCCTAAATCGAAAAAAAAGTTCTCCGATCGGGCTCAAAATTTTTCTGGGGATTCCTTGGCCAAAATAATTAGACCCGTATTTTTTTGTTTGGCCATTAGGGTGACCTACATCGTGCTAGGGTGGTTCGAAAAATGGCAATTTTCGTCATTTTTCGCAAAAACCATTTTTTTTTTTTCAAAAAATCATATCTCCGCGTCATTTCATCCGATTTTAGCTGTCTTAGACGCAAAAGAAAGGTGATTAGTTTGGCTATTTGAGAAAAATAGTAAAAAGTTTCAAAAATCTAGATTAACATTTGAAAAAGTTGTATGAAAACTTCAAATGGCGTTTTGACCGTGTCTAGACCAAAGAGCTTATGTCTAAAAATATTTTTATCGGCTTTCTCAGAAAATTTCATATAACATATCAAAAAATTGGCGATTTTTTAAAATATTTTGATTTGTTTATTGGACTAAATGCACCAACCCTTGAAACCCTCATTGATCAGGTAGATATACAAGCCTTCCGGGAGTTCTTGGTTGACTCAAAACAATCCAACATGCTGCAGAGGTGTCAACCATCGTAGCTCACGGACGCTACCTGGTGATTACACCGGTACAGACCCTTGTTGAACAGGATTGGATAACCCAGAACATCTCAATATGCTGCAGAGTATCCTGCGTAGGTCACTATTGAGTCCCCAATAACTTACTATAACAATATTATCATTTAAAAACCCGTTTTAATCCCACCTTTCTTACTAAAGAATATAACAATGGTAGAACTTCTTTCAATTCTTAACATAGATTTTGTTTATTTATAACGTCAGCACAAAAGAAAGTCTAATGATGAAAGCAAAGTATTATAAATGATATGTTTTCCAAAAGAAATAAAAAACGCAATTTTCACCAAAAGAATATTTTTAATCGTACATATTCTTAATCAAACAAGCGTTTATGACAAACGCGATCATAGCAAGCTTCCCATGCGCCAGTGACAACGCACACCGCGGTTTTGGTTTTCTAGCTTCGGTACGAGCCCTTGTGTGAGTTGGTATTTTGGTTCATCGTACCAGCGCAACAAGCCAAGCAAAACCGAGGTACAAATGAACTGCGTGTGCCGCACGGTGCAGGGAAGCTGGCCATTCAGCTTCTACGAAAGTGACAGAGTCAGAGATAGCTATTTTTACAACCGCACCACTACACACTCAATCGCGATTACCTTAGGTAGAAAGCCATTGGCGTCGCCAGCATTGAAAACTTTGAAAACGATATAAACGATGAAAAGCTTAGAAAGTTCCTATTGGAATCCAATGAACCCTGTTAAATAAACTTACGACATCACGAAAAAATGAAGTCTACTTTTAGGCGATTTAGGAGCACACGGGAAACAAATTGATTGTAGCCAGATGAATGTTTCAGAAATGTATGTCACAAAAGTTTTTGCATAAACATAGGACAGTTATGCAAAAACGGATAGGGCAAAAGAAATCGAAAAGCTACGATATCTTACATGTTGTAGGAAACATCGGTAGACAAGCTACTACAAAACGAGTATAAGTCGAGCCACAAAATATATGCGCCAGCATTCTCGCGCCAGTATTCGAAGCTCAACTTGACAACTTGTCGACTTGGCGACGAAGCGTCAAAAATCGATGCAGTGTGATTTTTTGGCGATTTTTCCGATAAAAAATTCATGCTGAATTGTCTTATTTATGAAGATGGAAATGACGTCCAGCCATAAAGTAAAACCTATACTTTTCTTTAGTAAGAAAGGCAAAAAATACATTTCTTTATAAAACAAAAAAAAATAGCGAAAACTCTTTTTACGCGAGAACCAAAACGTTTTTTTTTTATAGGGTGCGTGAGCTCCATGTAAAAAGTGACAGTTCGTTACTTTCTATTTAGACTTTGTCAAACCGAAGAGGTAAAAGTAAAAAGTATCAAACCAAAAAGTTTAAAACCACCGAGGGTTGAGTGTATTTTGATAACAAGGGGAAATATACCCATTTTAATCACTCGAACGGCTTGACCAATTCTCATCACTTTTGCCGTTTTCCGCTATTAAATCAATATTTTCAGATGTATCAACAATGGAGAGTTGCTTGCTCACTTTTAATTGAGCTATTTATTGCTTTGAAACAGTCAAAAACACTTTATGAATATGGGTATAGTTCCCCTATTAATCCGGTTTTCAATCGGTTCATCATTCCAAAAAATATATTTTTTTGTTTTTTATAACACGGTTTACATTCTGAATGGGGCAAATAATACGATGTTAAACCTTTTGGAAAGTTAATCGAGATATTTTAATAATGAAGATATTTTTTTTCTCGTGAAGATGACAAAATTTTACTTCTTTCACTAAATAAAAAAAAGCAAAAAAAAATTACATCAGCACCACCAAACAACAGTGGACCACTAATTTAGACCCAATACGATAAACTGTGCGATAAAGTTGTCAACTTTTGCAAATAATCTCACAGCTGCAATCGACACTTTCCAACCGGGGGTTAACTTTTCGCAAACTTCCCCAACGATAAAACTGTGCTCACCGGGAAGACTGACGTGACCTGACTTTTGCCACTCTTACAGCTTCACACGGTGGTGCTGCCCGTTGGGTGTAATTTTCCACATGCCACCACACATGCTGGGAAAAGAAAAAGTTCAAAACACAACACCACTACACCGACCGGTTTTGGGAGAAAAAGAAAATGAACAGGTGAACCTGCAAGCGATAAATTTATCACACACGCGTTCCATTTTCACTCTATTTGTTTCGTTCTTTTTCTCTGCCAAAGTTAGACCAAAGACCAACCTGACCAGAGCGCAAGAAAGAGGAATCTGTGAGGACGTGCAATTTCCCGCAGGCTCCGGAAAAGCTTGGTTCACTTTCGGTTCTGTCTCTCATAAACGATGCCGAGATTTACACCTGACTCGGTGATCCTTTGATAGTTTCGGTGCTATAGTTTCACTCTGTTTGTTGGTCCTCTCTCCCTTTGTGGGCGGTGGATGCTGTGGAAAACGCAGTGAAAATTAGAGCAGAGTGTTTTCCAGGCTGAGAAAGTCTCCGTGGGTGACCAGAATATAACCTTGCACTATCTGTAACGCTTGATCCTTGGCCGTAGAAGCCAATTAGTATAGTGGAAGATGAAGATTTTTTGGGGTTTTTTTTGTCAGTTTTACTCCAGAAGATCATTTTAGCCCTTCTCGTTAAGAAAATAGTACGTATAATTAAAATATGTTAATTACGCAAAAAACAAATTCTTTGTGTAAATATGGGTATTCGGCGCCGTCGCTCCGTGCCATACTCTCGTACACTTAGGAGCCCAGGGCGGCGAAGTCCTTGTAGATAAAAAGGAAGACACTAGTGGCCGACAGCTATAAAGTCAACTTCGTTTTTTAATTACGCATGAATACGAATTAGAGGGATTATCTCAAAACAAATAAATTTAAAGGCAGAATCCCAAAAGGCCCAACTTTTTATTTTGTTCAGAACAAGAAGCCATAACGGCTAAAATTCGATTCAATTCAATTTAATTCGGTTTTATAGGTAGATAATCAAATTACTATTTGTTAATTTTAGATATCTAACAAAATTTTTGTGTTCATTTCAGCTATGTGTTACGTCATAATTCGGTTTAGAGCATTGATACTGTTAATCAATGCATAAACAAGAGTAAGAAAAAGTATTTGAAAAACTTACACAACTGCTAATGAACGTCTGAAATATTATGGCAAATGTATTTTTTCATATTTTCATTGAAAATAATGTAAGAGTTTGTTTGAAATAGAGTTTATTCTAGATTCCGTAGATCCATGGTATATAAGCACTTGTAATGTGTATTTGGCTCTTCAAAAAATACATATTTCTCCAGTTCAAATTTCAAACGCTGACCTGATGTCCGTTCTTTAAAAGTTCTGTAAATCCAACCTGATCCCCTTAATTGTTGGGGAAGAAACCAACAAGTGGAAAGAAAAGTTGTGTGCATGTCATTCCAGCCCAAAATCTGAGTTTAATTCTGCTAAGTAGCTATAGAACACTGCAGCATTTAATCGGTTCAGTGCCCATTCTATGTTCCTCCCATTTAATCCCATAAAAAAGTCAGCCTCGTTCAGAGGCCCGCAACAAACACTGCAATAAAGACCCCTCTGTAAAACACTTTACAGCCCCCGAAACGGCAACCGGCAGAGCTGCTACCACAATCGTATTAGCATGAACTCCAACTCCAGCCCCGACTGGCCAAGAACAAAAGATATGTATCTAGAAAAAAGGTGTAAATTTTTGACTGAATTATTGTATGCATGCAGTTAGAGACCTTTTTCCCCTTTCCCCTGCCAGGCGGCCATAAACTGACCCGGCTACTGAACGGACCCCCGACCAAACCCTCAACGGGTCGGAATTAGTATGTCGGAGCACGTACGGCCGTTTGCCAGCATATCCCTCGGTGCTTTTGCTTCTTCACCATCTCCGACTCGCTATGCTCACGTCTCACAAAACTCGGACCCCAGCAGCAGTGGCCACTGCGATGTTTTCTTAGAAATTTTTGTTCATTTTATATGCATCCTGCTACTTTATTCATGACCAAGTAACATGGGCCGTCCCGGTCGTCGGTTCAATTCTCGAAACCAGTGGGTGTGTGTACTCCTCAGGCTCACCTTGTCAAGCCAACATCCGGAGGAGGTTAGGTTTTTTGGTCTAGAATTGTTATTGAACAAAAAAATGATACAAAATGTACACGCCCAGTGGGCAAGAGAAGGTCAGCTTGATGGGTAAAAAATTTATCATTGTGTTGATAAGAGGGGACAATGTGTAGGTAGATGTTTGAGTCAGATGCTTTTGAAGTAATTACAACGTATTGAAACCGCCCTTGATTTATTTTTATTGAAAGTTCATGAACTTTATCTACTTCAGATCACACTCCCATCTCTTATTCTTATCTTGTAAAAATCTTTGCACATCTGTGCACTTCTATTTTGAACTAATGATTCTCTTCGCAATCTTTTTTTGCCAAATCTTGTAATTATAGCTTGAAATCTAAACTTTTTGCTTTCCTTGGTCTCGAGCAGAGTCACCTAAAATAGGCTGCATGGGCTATAATGTTTAAACAATTTTGTCCAATGATTTAAGCGAGCGACAAGACTTTGTAAGTATAAGGTTGGAATCTGCTTAATTTCCAATTTTAATTGAATCGAAAATCGATATTTAAAACATTACTTTTTTTTGGGAAATTTTGGTTTATTATAATTATTATTATTAACAACAGTTTCACAAAACATGTAATGGTAAATATCTCGTTTTATGATAATCATATTTTAAAGTGGTTCCAACCTTAATCTTGCAAGATCTTGTCGTTGGATTGGAACCCTGTTTGGCAGCTTGATTGAAACCCAGAGAGTAACATGTTGCCTCTAGATTCTATAGCTTAGCAAATCTCGAAAAAAACGAGCAAATTTGGGTATGTGAATGAATTTAAATGTTAAGAAGAAGTGTTTTAATCGACTGGAAATAAGAAGGCACCGTAGTTCAAGGTAAACACGGGTGAATCTCTGGGAAACTTAGCTTTCATTTTTTAAAGAGATAAAATGGATGAAAATAAACATTTTTATGTATGTTTCTATTGTGAAATTGTCTCAGGAACACGAATATGATAAAATTATCACCGGAAAATTTGATCTAAGAGGTCCCCCGAGCAAAAATTTACAACAAAAAAATTCACTAAAAGTACAAGTGTCTATTTAATATGTTAAACTGCCTTACCCAAAGCGTTCTCAGTCTCAGATGGTAGTCCCAGATGTCCCCTACAAGCTGCAGGTCGAACCGAGTTGATATCTGGATGGAACACTTTTTTATTTGAGTTTGAAAATTATGCTATTTTTTCACTAAAATACAAATAACTTCCTTTAGATTTAACCAATTGGGATGCTCTATCCTGCATTTTGTTGCATTTTTAAAGTCCTTTCAGATGCATTTTGAATTTTGAAATTAAATTGAATTTTGCCTATGTTATAGCCTTTTTAAGGTTTTTAACGTTTTTTGAACCTTTAAATTTTGTGTCCCGATTTGCCCCACTTCCCGATGACCTAGAGTGCTCATATTTTGGCCAGATGCTAGTTTCATATGTACAAACAACCCCTGAAAATTTCAGGCAGATTGGTGAGGTCCAAACGACGTCCCATACAAAGGGGTATGCCCTGTTCGTGGACTCGCTCTTAAATATCTGTAACTCAACTAATTTGTAATCGATTCGTGTTGCCCTTGATACCGTAGGATCTCAATAATAATATTTAATATAGGAAATCCATAAATATTGTTTCAACCCAATTTAACAGTAGAAATTAAATTGCCAGCTAACAATTTTTTGATCAATGTCGTTAAAAAAAATTGTTTATTTTACTTTTTAAGCAATTATTTGCAAAATCGGCTGATTTTGAACATTTTTTATTTTTTTTTGTATCTTTTTATTTGGCTCACACTTTGTGGGGGCCTTCCCTATGAACCCAATGAAGCTACTTTGTGTCATTGGTTCACCCATACAAGTCTCCATACAATTTTGGCAGCTGTCCATACAAAAAAGGTGCGTTAATATTCGAATATCTGAAACTTTTGGATGAATTTTCTGATCAATTGGTGTCTTCGGCAAAGTTGTTGAGGACTATTTAGAAGAAAAATAAGTTCAAGGAAGTTCAACGCATTTTTACGCATTAGGGAACAAAAACCCGCAACTTTTAAGCCATAGAAAAGTACGGTCAATATGCCTGAATAATATATAATAATTGAAAAATATTTGCATCGGCCTTATGAAATTTTGAAATGTGATTTGTTAGTCTTGATTACAAAAAATTAAAATATTGTTTTCGAAAAGATCGGGAATGGCTTCTTTGGTCATAGGAAAGGCCCCCACAAAATGTTCAGCCAAATAATTTTTTTTTTAATAAAATTTTCAAAATAAGCCGATTTCGTAGATAATTGCTCTAATCTAACTTCTTATTTCAGTCATTAAACGCTTTGACCCATTTTGACACAAAAAAAAAAGTTTTATAGTAAATCATGTTTTTTTTATGTGATAAATTGCAAAAGCGATTTAAAATTGTTAAAAAAAATAAAAATTCTCCTACAATTTTTTTATACCAATGTTAAATTCCTTTGATACTGAAACTCATGTTGAATTATATTTATTTTGGTAAATTCTCTTGCGCCTTAAACTCCATTTCAGCATATTTTTCTTTAATTTGCTCGCGGAATCTTTATGGTTACTTATACCGCCAAAATATGCAAAAAAAAACTTCGTTTCGCTTCAAACGTTGCCATCGGAGGGAGCGCCGGCAAAAACAACCCAACCGGGTGGCGTTTTTGTTTTTCGCTTACCGGTAAAATTTACGCCGCCAGGATCGCCACCAGGCAGTGTATGCTACTTGGGCTGGAAGGTAAACTCCCGGCGGCTGTGGCAGCAGGTTGATCCTAAACCACAGAGCCCCGGCTGGGCGAGCCCACCACATAAAAGACGGAAACTTTTCCATTCGCAGGATTTCGTGGTTTTTCATGATTTTTTTTTTTTGCTCTGCCTCATAATTTCGCGTTGATCGCATGGAAATGGAAAATCTGGTCTGGAAAGTTCTTTGAGTCAACTTGGGAAAAGGGGATTTTTGTTACGCTTTGAATGTTGCATTTGAATTGTCCATGTAAAACAATTGCTTTAATTTTCCCATCGGAAAAAATCTAAAATCAGCCGTAAAGTCCGTTTGCGATGTAATGAAACGAAAGAAAAAGTTGCTCCGAAGAAACGAACGATAATGAAGCGAAATTTATGCGTCAAGTGCAAACTTCGACCTGGCTTTTGAATGTAAAGCGACAAACGGTATCCTTGTTGCACGAAGAAGCAACTCTATAGAATGAAACCTGATGAATCGTCCTGTCCAGGCAGACGCACGTTGCTGGTCCTCTAACTTTAGCTGGGGACGATAAAAAAGTACAAGAGTGACATTTCCCTTAGAGCTCAAAGTTTTCTTGGTTTCTGTTAGTTATATAGTTTACTTGAAATTCAACTCTGATTTAAAAAAAAAAAAATCTTTTTTGCATCAAGTAGTAAAAATAAGTTAAAAAACTTCGCAGTCTCAAAATTCCAACACCAAGGGATACCGATGCAAACAAGGTAACAGCGCATCGGGTAAGGGGCCACTCGACCTGGCCAGCCAGTCAGCACCAGCACCTAGGGGAAAGAACCAAGGAACAATCAAAGTCCCTAGCGCGGAAGGAGGCGGCAGTGAAGTGACCCCCGAAGTAACTGCATGAATATTTAAAATTTTATTACACTTTACTGTGCCCTGTTTGTGCTACGTACGTGTCACCGGTTTACGGGGCTTGGCACTTGACACTTTCGTTTGTTGACGTTTTATTTTTCGCACTTTTATTGCAACCATTGTGAACTGCGAAGAAAAAAGGGCTAAGGAGTTTTCTCCTTCCGGTAAATGGTTGTAAGTAGGCTAGACAATTTGAGTTGGGAGAACCCTTCTTTTAATTAAAAAATGTTCGTCTTTAGCATTTTTCAAATGGCATTCTTTTGAATTCTTAGGAAAACATTGTTTGAAAACAAAAAAAATCAAATAGTGAAACTTTCGAATGTATATAATTTATATTTTTAAATTGATGCTTCCCCAAATTAGTAAAGAAGCACATTAAAAATATTCTAAGTCTATTTTTGTTGTCTTTCATCTAAATTAAAGACATTACACTGAAATAAAAAAAATAGTACCAAATTCCTAAATTCTAGGAGTTTTGCCTCTTTTTCTAATTAAGTAATTCCTAGAATTAAGGAATTCGGTACTTATTTTTAATTATATTTATCAACAAGGAAACCAGAACAAAACATGTTGTTGAATATTCATCCAGAAAAAAAATTGAAATGTTTAAGAAAAAAAAATAGAAAAACGGATTTAATTATTTTAAACTAATAATTTTATTATCATATAATTTTCTAATCATACATTCCTCAAATTACATATAGTGTCTAATGAAAATCAGTTCAAAAAACGTTTTCAATATTTATTAGTAATAATGCCTTCGATTGTATAGTGATGCAACACACTGCTGAAAGGAACCCATTTTTTGTCATTTGTGGTCCCTTTCAAACGAGTCCAAAATTTCGAAGATTCCTCCTCGAAACTTAGATGATATTTATAAACTTTTTTTTGAACTGAATCTTTTGGTTTTAGTTGGTTGCATATCAAATCCATGTTTGGTGTAATTTTTTTCCCGATCTTTTGGGTGACTTATTTTGGGTAGGGAGTTAAGTTAATTTAATAGATTGATATATTATTACTCTAGATCTGCACTCATGGGTGCCATGGCACCCTTTTCAGTGTGTGAAAACTGTTAATCTCACCCTTTTCGATACGACCCTGTGGCTTGCACAATGAAATCAGCATAAAACTTCAAATTGGTAATGTCATTCTAAATTCTATTATACATCCAAGCCGGCAAACTTCCAACCGCAAAGCAAATAATGTTTAATTTTAAAGTCCGCCGATTCCTCGGATGCGGTTGCGGTGCTTTGCAACTTTCAGCCGAGCTGTCGAGTCAGCGCTGCGGATGGGCTATCCAATGAATCTCTAAGTTCAATGAGATGTGTAACAATTCACGACATGTAGTCAGCGTGCACGCTATTCCCGCGCCAACCCCCTTCCGCCTCTCGGGATTATACCGCACACACCCGGATTATTCCATTGAGTTATCTCTCCGCAATGAATTCTGGCATTCAATCTCGCTGGCTGGCTTGTCCTGCTCCGATGTGGGATGGCACTGGGCAACTGGGTCACCAATATGACGTGGACAATGGCCTAGAATGCACTGAAAGAATGTTAAGTTTAGTTTGCACAATGGCAAACAGTTTCCTGATAATTTAAAAAGCAAAATAATGGTTATTTTTTCAGAGATAATTAAAAGCTTGACACAATACACATATTATGACTGAAGGTAACACAGTAGGCCTGGCCACTTCTTTGAGGGTAACACATCTCAGGGATAACTACTCGAATGTGGCTAAAACATTCATCAATATTGACAAGAAAGAGCTTGGGCAGGATGCTTTCTCCGGACTGGCTGCGCTTGTGTTAGATAAGATTAGGTAAGATAAGAATTACAAATAATTAAAAGCTTGAAGTTTCAAACATTCCGTGCAACAAGGAAAACAATAGATCCTGCAGAAATTTTAGCTTGCAACAGAAATTCCAAAATGTCTGGTATCCTTACAAGGGTGACCATTATAATAATGTTTTTTTTAAGATTGAAAAAAATGTTCTGATTTTGATATTTTGATATTTGAATATTATTCACGTGAACAATATTTTTAACTGTTTCTTTTAAAAATGTCATTGAAGATAGCCACCCTTTAACAGCACGCATCCCCACCTACGCACACACCCTCTATCAACGGTGGTGGCGATGGATGGTTCGAACGTTGGCTGACGTCCCGCGTGTGCCATGTGACAGGCGATGCATCATGATTCTTATCGGCCGGTATGGCGGGTGCATTTCTATTTTCCGCAAAACGATTTTGTGGTTTTTCCTACCATCACTTGCGTATTTCTTCCGCTACCAGCCCCACCACACCATATCGACAGATGTCAATCACACGTGGGGTGGCTTTGCGGGGCTGGTCAAATTGAAATGTTGCGTCCCGTTTGCGATTGTTTTGGTGGGGGAAAGGACTGCTAGTTCTCGGTTGGGAGGGAATGTTCGGGAACTTTAAATGGTGTTACTATGTGCTTTTAAAGGAATTTTTGGTTTTATACCGTGATTTTTGAAAATATATTTTCAAAAATAAGGAGAGCACCCAAACCTCTGTCTACTCCAAGAAACCCTCCACCCCAGGGTTCAAACTGACGACCTTTGGATTGCGAGTCCAACCGCCGCCAGCGATGCCACCGGAGCAGGCTTGGAATGCTAGGCAATGAATGGCCAAAATCCGAGTATCCTTTAATGCTACCCCTTGGCATCCAAATTTTACTCATCAATAGGCTAAATTTTTCGATCTGTTAAAAAAAATATTTTCATTTTTTAAATCAAGACTAACATTTTAAAAGGGTCAAACATTGAATAATACGTCCTTTTAAATGTTAGTTCGAAAAATTTCACGAATATTTCATTTTTTAACATAGAAAATCAGACCATTAGTTGCTGAGATATCGACTTAGAGACTTAGAAGACTTAGAAAAGTTCAATTTTCCTGTTTCTTTTTCTTTATGCCGCTGTAACTTAGCAACCAGAGGTCGTTTCTTCAATGTTTCGACGAAATTGTATGGAATTTTCTGAACTTTTCGAAAAATATATTTTCAGGAATGGACAATCATGGAATTTTTTTTTAGGTAAAAACTGGCGCACTTTCTTATATATGTTTTCGGCCCGCTACTTCCCCTCCTTTTTCGCGACCGACACTCGGTCGCGTTGCTCGGGTGATTTACCCCTCAAAATAGGTACTTGACATTCCCGTCCGTGAGTGGGAAGCGCTCATTTTGCTTGCAAAATCTCTTCATTTTGAAAACATTTTAAAACATTGAATTGTTTCAATAGTGAAACTATTTTGCCTACAATGAAAATTTGATAGCAAATTGCTGAATAATTTTCGAATCGAATGGAACATAAATCGTGTCGTTTCGATTAGAGGGAAGAAAGATATAAGCGTTTGCCGGATGACGCAGTATTCCAGGGCCTTCGTCCCGGGTTTTTTGGAATGGCACCCCAGTACCTTCGAGTAAGACGTAGTCTACGTCAAAATAAGGTCAAAAAATTTTAAGTTTGAGTTTTAATTTTGTTTACAAAAATCACTATTTAAAAAAAATCACAACCCGTCGGCAAAATTTTGGTCAATACTTCTAAATGGCTGAAAAGTTACGAGTTTTTGTCCCCTAAAAAATAAAAAATATATAAAAAATTAAAAAAATGCGGATTTTGGGAAATAGATTTTTTGTGAAAAAAGTTAATTAAAAAATCACAATTTTTTTTCCGTTTACCTATTTTTTTCTGAATAGTCCTCATCAATACCTACAACTTTGGCCAAGACGACAAATCAATCAAAAAATGTCTTGAAAAGTCAAAATTGTATGGAGACTTTATGGGTGAAACAATGACACAAAATTACTTCTATGGTCATAGGGAAGGTCTCCACCATATTGAGCTAAATCAAAAAAACATAAGTTAATTCCATTTCCGGGTTTGTTGGCGAATTGCTCCAAAGTGTATTAGGATTTGGACCATCTAATTGTGCAAGTATGTGCTTCATGAATAATCGCTTTTCTGGAATTATATTTAGGATCGAGTCTAACCTGATACATAAGGGCAGGCCTGCCCAACGTCCGGCCCGCGGGCCAGATCCGGCCCGTGAAGCCATTTTATCTGGCCCGCAACGTCCTTTCCAACATAATTCTATGACTGGCCCTTAAGGAATAAATAAGTTGAGTTGCTTAATTCAAAAAATAAGCTTGAGATCAAACTTTCACATATAAATAACAAATATTTAGTTAAGAACATTTAGTTTTTTTTGCTTTTTGGCAAAACAAATGTTTCTTGTTCAATTTTAATTTTAATTTAAGTTTCTTTTTTTAATGTTTCTGTTTCAAATTTAAACATTATTTCTGTATGAATTTAATTCTTTTCATTTCTGTATTGAAATTTTCAGAATCATTTTTTTCTGAAAAATAGCACAAGATAACAATATTATCTATTTCGTAAAAAATATAATACATCAAAAAACATCGTTTGTTGTTTTAAAAATGTACAGAGAGACACTTAATTAAAATTTTAAGCTGTTTATACCTTCAAATTGGATAATTTTTTGAAAAAAATTAAATAAAATTGTTTTTTTTTAATGAATGAGTAATCAAAAAATGATGTATTTTTCAGAGAAACTTTTCGGTGATAATGATTTGTCTGAAAAACAGCTTTGAAAAGCATATTAATCATACTTAGAATAAAGATTGCTGCGAATATTTTAAAAAATATCAAAAAACAAAGTCACAAAATAGTCAAGAAATTACAATACAAAAAATATTTTTTTATCATACACTTCAAAAGTTCATAGAAATTCGAAGAATAATTAATTGAAAGCTATTTAATACACTGTTTAAATTTTGTGTGTAGTTCGAATCATTTTAAAATATTTTGTAAAATATGTGAATAACATATGTGAATCCAAATTTTGTTACAATGAATTTGATGATGCCTCATTGATTTTTTTATATTGTGTTAAGGAAATAAAACTTTAAGAAACTTGCAACGACCAATGGAAATTGAATGTTATTTAAAAGTTAATGATATCAGGGTTTTTAACCGCAATTGACAAAAACAATTACAAAATAATTTTAAAGAATTCAAAATAAAAAATAACAAATTAACATATTTTTGAAAGTTTTCTAAGTATTTCTTTCTAAAAATCAGAATTATTAATTTTATTCGCGCCAATAGTTTATTAATTTGTTTCCTTTAACAAGAACCAAAAATAATAATGAAAAAAGATTGTTCACTTTTTTAATTTATCAATCATTAGTTCCGGCCCGCCACTGCTTCAGAAAAATCAGACTTGGCCCGCAGGGCCAAAAGGTTGGGCACCCCTGCATTAGGGTGTAATATGATTTTATGGAAAAAAAATAAAACTGTCCAATTCTAATGTTGTTGTTTATTTTATTAACGTGACTTTAACCTAGAAAGGTCATTCGTCACTTACCAAATCTAATGAGCACAGCAACTTTAGTTCCTTTTGGGGTCCTAAACAACTCCCCAAAGTTTGGGAACGATTGGTTTAATCCTCACTTTGCGCAAAGCGATTCAATTTTCTATGGGAATTTGTATGGGGAAAACCAATTTTTTGGATTTTGATATTTATAAATTTCACGCATCACGCTGTACTTAAACCGGATTCATATTCAAACACTCTGAATTATGCTCTACAACTTTCCCGAAGAGAGTTTTGTGCTAACTTGCTTCTATAAAAAGATACAGCGTGTTCAAAACTCGTCTAAAACGTGTTTTTTGCTCGAAAATCACGTTTTAGACGAGTTTTGAGGACGCTGTATCTTCTTTCAGGGGCAAATTAGCACCATACTCTCTTGGGGAAAGTTGTAGAGCACCTTCCAGAGCATCCGAATATGAATCCGGTTTTAGTACAGCGTGAAACGTGGATTTTATAAATATCAAAATCCAAAAAAATGATTTTTCCCGTACAAATTTATATGGAAAATTGAATCGCCTTGCACAAAGTGAGGACTAAACCAATCATTCCCAAACATTGGGGAGTTGTTTAGGACCCCAAAAGGAACTGAAAAAATGCTGTGCTGGAAAATCGATTTTGATATTACACCCTACTGATACATATCAATAACGACTAGGAGAATTAGAAACTGAGTACATTTGAAAAGCTTATATCATGTCTTGATTGCACAATCTTACGGCATTTTTTAGCGATTTACGTCAGTAAGATATGCAATTTGCAATATTGTCATTGAAACTCATCAAACAGTTATGAATCAAGAGTAGTTTTGAGTTTAACAAAAAGAAATTTTATTTTCAATTTATTATTTTTTTTCAATTTACTATTTTATTTATTATTAATGAGCAATAACTACTACAAAAATGGCAAATTTCGAGGGATCTAAAACTGTTCATGCGAAGAGAAAAAATCAATTTTAAATTTTTGACGAACCCCAGCGGCAAATCCCTGTCAAGCATATGTCTCGCTATCATCGCTGTTGTCGGCCATTCCATTGACGTTTTTTAGAGAATTCAGCGAGGCTGCTGGTCTCATTTGTGAGTGCTCGCGAGGCTTCGGAAGCCCGATAGCAACCGATGGTCAGCATGTTGTGCATGATGGGTGCGTAGAAGTCCTTTTGTTGTCGCGCGTGATAGAACGTCCTGTGCCAAAGGCCCATTTGAAATTCCATTTGTGAACGCATTCATATATTGATGCCATCAGCGAATCCTATGTGGGAGGAAAGCCCACTTTGGGCGTTGTGGTGTGCCAAGGACGAACAGTTACTGGAAGCCGACGGAAGGATTTACGTGCGCTAAAAAATGTTGACGAGTAGTTTTCATTTGGCAAAAACAGAACAATACATCAATTGGTTTTTACATACACCACAATGTTTAATTTTTTGTTTGTTTTGCACGGACAAGATCATGGAACAAGTTATTTAAATCCTTTGTTAGAAATGTTCCACTACACAGCTAAAAATTAGTAATCCAGCTGGGTGTAAAACGCCTGGGTGTAAAATAAACCTACTTGACCGAAATGTCAAGCTCATATATGCGTTTATCCTTACAGCTTTTCATTGGTCTGATGGCCAAGTGGGCTAAGGTGCCAGTCCTTACTGTTGGTGCTGGGTTTGAATCCCGTCGGCTGCAGCTTTTTTTTGTGTTTCAAAAATTGTACATGCAGTCCGTAATATTAATTGTTTATTTTGACGAAGGTGATGTGCATGCTTTTGCATGCGACTTTACCATCGGATTTTTTTGCTGTGAAATTAAACACAATCTAATTATGGCTTTTCAACATAACTCAATATTCTCGTTTAAATTTTAAAATGCGCTTGATTGTTTTCAACTCTTGAAAATAATTAGTGGCTTTTTATCACCTCCATCGCAACATCTATGTGCAGCTAAACAGTGGGGGTGGTACCTAGAGGCAGTTTCTGTTTGCATTTGATGATATCAATTAAACGTGCTGTTGCGGTAAGAGTACAATTTGATTGCATCCAGTGGCGATGTGGTATGATGGTTTTGAATTCATTTAGTGGTGGGCTTTCCATTTAGTGGTGGTCGGGCCAAAGCAAACATATAATTTTCCAGCTAGTGCTTTGGAAATTGTCAATATTTTTGCAACCAATTGTATGGTTTCGATGCATTGGAAAATAAATCTATTTTCATGCTTTGTATGCACAAAGTGTGGTAGAACGTATATGGTATTGCGTAGGAGTTATTGTCCATTAGCAAAATGATTGTCGAAAAATGTTGCGCAATAAGAGAGTTGTTGTTGAAAAAGGGTGTGGTGAAATTACGATGCAACTAGATAAGATACACCCATGGGAGCCATTACTGGAAACAAAGAAAACATTTATTTTCTTACCTCTGACTTTTTCAGGACAGTAATGTGATTAGATAATATTTTGGCAAACCAATCGGCTGAATGCACTTACACAAGAAAAAATAAATGTCTTTCTAGAAATGTATTATTGCTTTGATTGCTGTAGACTGGGATGACATTGATAACTAATTTTTGCTCAATGAAAAATGCGAATGGAATACAAACGAAATGGCATGAAATCATACTGCACTTTGTAAATAGTTTTGCAACAATTGTTGTGAAGTTTTAAAAGTAAGTCCGCTATAATTGTGATATCATTGATAAATACACAATTAAGTAAATTTGAAAGGTCTAATATTAGAAGGTTTAATATTTCCTCATACATGATGTGATTTTACCAAATTTTTTTTACTGAAAAAGTGGTAATGCAACAGAATAGTGGTAAACTTACACATTTTGTAACAGTTGGCCTGTTTGGCAAAATTATTTATTCATTTGTTTCAATGTTAAATGTTATTTATTTACATTTTGCAATAAAATCCGTGTAGTCAAACTCCGCTTGCACTCTTTGGTAAACATCTCTGTAGTATTCACCACGGTAACTCAACCTGTTTTGGACCGATTGCGTTAAGACCCGGAGAGAGACTCTTGAGAGAGATGAGCCGATCTTGAACTACCTCAGTGAGAGAACACCACAGCTAGACCCGAGAACACAGTTGCTAAAAAGGGATGGGGAGTTCGCTACTTCTGTCGCACGCAGTTACCCAGAGAGCATCTCAAGGAATGACGTAATTCCGGTCAAACCGCTTGAGCGTCCGTTGCGACCTTCCCTATTCTGAGGACTCCAGGGCTCGTTCACTTTGTCCCCAGCTATCAACGAGAGTGGAAGTGCGCGTTTTGTACCGCGAGTTTTTTGGCTTTTTGTACAAAATGTAATTTAGTATAGTGACGTGTTCCTTATTTGGTCTTCTAATTAAATTTCCGTTTTTCGTTAGTTTCCCGTATAGTTATTTTGTGTGTGCGCTAGCTAAAGTAATTTGTCGTGTGCGAACAGGAGCTAGAAGGTAACTGTGCTCATTTAGAAACCGTGCATGTGCTCACAGAATTTGTTCGAACAGGAGAAAAGGAGTTCGCCCGTTAGCAACAGCGCTAACCATCCCGCAGCAGCACCAGTCCAGCAGCAGCGCGAACACACGAGCAGCAGAGCAGAGGAAAACGGAGACGAAGTTCCCCGCGCACCGCACTTCTCGTTGGCGCCGTACGTCACCAGGCGAAGCACGAGGACGAAGAGCGTGAGCGCACGCTAGGAGGCGATCCGTAACCACATCGCCCCGGTGAAGAAGGGAGGGTCCCTGAACCACCACTGAAGGACAGCGGAGAACGTTAGTCCCGGCCGGAGTCAACCCTAAGGCCGGAGCTTCCTGTCCGGTTGCGAACACCTGACAGCCGCGGAACCGGGAAAAGTCCAGAACCGGCCCGAGCCACCCCGTAAGGCCGAGTCCCGCGCATTCCGGTCAGCTGTTCACCAGCTGACGGCCACGTGTCGTCCCTGAGCTGAGCAACCAGCCCAAGTAGCAGAGAACAACAGCAGCAACAAGATCATCATTCGGTGAGTCCGTTCTATTTGCACTTGGTGGGAGAAGCACGTCCCTAGCTGACGTAGCACGTTTTTCGCCGGCCTAGTGCCGAGGCGGCAGACGCGAGTCCGCCCTTGACGAACGCGTCCAAAGTTTGAGGTTCGAACTTTAATCCCACGCGTTTGTACGTCACCCGTGGATGACCCCCAAGATCTAAACGCGCGCGCGCGCAATTTCGTAGCAGTAGCCGATTTGATCAGCTGATTGCTGGAAGATGGGAAGAGCACATGAGCACGGTTAGGGAAACAGACAGAAGTAAAGATAACACGCACACACGCAAAGTAGGTAGAAGTTAGAAAACTTGAAGATGGCCACTAACACTATTGTACAAATATAAAAGCATGCTAACCAAACGAACACACGAGAACTCGACTTTGTTTTTGGAGTTTATGAAATAAAACTACCCTAGATCTTTTCCTGATGAATAAAACGTTCGTTTAACTGTTATTTAAAACCTACTTGTGGAGTTTCTTTAGTTGATTTGATTTGGAGTTATGTCACTGTTCGTCGTCTTTTTTCGTTCTGTTTCTGAATGACAGAGCTTGGCGTCGAATGCACTGCCACGATCGAAGCGCTGCCTGGTGGCAGGTGGCGGCACTGCCGATGAGGAGCTTTTAGGCATGGGAAGCAACACACTGGAGTAAGATGTCTGGGTAACTTCTTGTGGTTGGCGTGACGGATTCTCGGTTTCGTTTAGTGGCAGTTCTCGGTGATCTAGCTGGTTCGATCCTGAATCCTCCGATGAGGATCAGTACAAAATGGGCTCGTCTTTTAAAAGAGTCTCGACCGGGCAAACTAACATGGCGTGCGATCTCCCCTTGGGAGTGGCGCATAAATCACACGCTCACCAGATCGACTAGCAACGGTTACAATTTTTAGAGGGAATATTACACATTTTTCTGACATAAAAGATGTACTCATTCCGAGATGTTATATTACCAAAACAGTTTTTACTTTGTAGGATTATTGTAATGCTCACAAAGTGTCATAACTTTCTCTAATAAAATGAGTTCAAATCGGAAATTAGACTACATTATCTGAATTTGTGGACAATTTTATTCTTAAAAGTTTATAAAATTAGGTTTTTATTTTTCATAAAACGGAATTCAAAAATATTTTTAAACTAAGGCATTTTAAGTTGTACAGTTTTCTTTGTAGATGTTTACATGTTTCTATTTACAAACCCTAACATTGATTATTATTGTATTAAAAGTCATGGTTAGTCGGACATTTCATTGTATTTTTTCATATGCACCGTGAAAGAAGAGCTCTTTCCCGACTTTTTGCGGGGTATACCGAAATATTTTTTTAGGGGGTCTAGAGCAACTTTTTTGAAGTTTTTTTTTTATTTTATGGGATATTTCGTCTGAAAAGTCGCTGAAAATCGGTGCATTCATGTTGATATCACTCGAAATTCTTTTGAATTCGCCTTGAGAGACTTTAACTAACTATATTTGACCAATATTTGATATCCAATAAAAAACTTACTTAAATCCACCTATGTGGCTGGAACCTTCCTCACTCATTATCAACAATGGGTGAAATGAGTGGTTTGGAAACATATTTCAGCTATTTTTTAGATCCGGAATAAAAATGTACATAAATATCACTTATGTGGCCATATCTCGAGACAGGGTTGCCAATGTTTTGGACTCGTTGGAAAGGTCTTTTGATAACCTAACCAACGGTGGGTTGGATGATGGATCCGGACATAGTTTTCATGCATATAAGTGAGATCCGGATTTATGGGAAAACACATTTTTATATATAACTTTTGAACCACTTATCGAAACTTCAAACAATTCAATAGCGATGTATGAGACCATAAACCAAGTCGAATGCAACCGGTTTGATCAAAATCGGACAGCCAGTGCTGAGAAAACTTGGCAAGAATTTTGGACACATACATACATACTCACACACACACATACACATTACACACACACACACATACACACACACACAGACATTTGTTCAGTTTTCGATTCTGAGTCGATAGGTATACATGAATATAGGTCTACGATATGTTTTTCAAAAGTTCATTTTTCGAGCAGGATTATAGCCTTACCTCAGTGAGGAAGGCAAAAAATTCGAACCAAATTTACCAGATTTCTAGCTTTCTTTGAAATCACCTCAAAATCAAAGTTGGAGCAAACAAACAAACCGATTATAAATCTTTTCTTTGTACAAACTGTTATGAAAATACACCAACACATTGCCCGAATACAAATTTGAGCATTTAACAATAGATTATTATATAGATTTTTTTTAATCAGCTGTTTATTACCCAATAAATTGCCATATTACATCATTACATTAAAAAACATTTTAGAATCAATTACATTGTAGGAAGCAGTTTGCTGAAAAGTTCCATGAAAAAGGCTTAGTTTTGGTTTAATGTAAGCAGAGATATGCCAAATTTCCTAAAATAAATAGTGATTTTCTTCAAAATTCTGGATATAATAACTTCTCATATGATAAACACTGCCTGCTGCATGCTGCCTGCATTTTACACCCGTACAGTTGATTAGTTAAATCATTAGTTGAAAAAGCTAGATTCGTCGAACAAAAAAATCACTAACATTCAATAGATTTTTAAATTGACCCAAATATGAAAAACATGATTCTTAGCTGACAAAAACAAAAACTTTTAAACATTTAAAACAGCTGTGTAATATTTATCAAACTTGAGCAATTCTCTACGAAATCGGTCTTTTTTTAGATTTTTTTATTTTTGTATTTTTTAATCCGACTGAAACTTTTTTGGTGCCTTCGGTATGCCCAAAGAAGCCATTTTGCATCATTAGTTTGTCAATTTTCCATACAAATTTGGCAGCTGTCCAAACAAAAATGATGTGTGAAAATTCAAAAATCTGTATCTTTTGAAGGAATTTTTTGATCGATTTGGTGTCTTCGGAAAAGTTGTAGGTATGGATATGGACTACAGTGAAAAAAAATGATACACGGTAAAACTTTTTTTGGTGATTTTTTATTTAACTTTTTGTCACTAAAACTTGATTTGCAAAAAAAAAACTATTTTTATTTTTTTTATATGTTTAAGAGGACATCAACTTTTCAGAAATTTCCAGGTTGTGCAAAAAATCTTTGACCGAGTTTTAAATTTTGTTTTCGAAAAGATCGGAAAATTTCACGAATGTTTCATATTTTAACATTGTAAATCGGACCATTAGTTGCTGAGATATCGACAATAGAAAATGGTGGGTTGTTTGGGTGAGACTTTGAAAACATCAATTTGCCTGTTTTTAAACACTTGCATTTCTTACTTTCGGTAACCCCTTAACTACAAGCAACAATTGTTCCAAAATGGATTATGATGTAACACACAGCTGAAAGGAACTCCAAAACTCTGTTATGTATTCCAAAAGAACTTATTGTATATTGATAATTCACCAATAAAACCAAATTGAAAAAAAAATTGAAACACTTGCATGGCAATATCTCAGCAACGAAGGGTCGTATCAACAAAGTTCAAAAATAAAAAATATAGAGAATTTTCTCAGCTTTTCAAAAATATTCCAAAAAAAAAATAAACCCGTTTTCATAAGCATGGCATACAATTCCGTTTTGCTTTCACTCGAACCCAAACCTCAGCTGAAATAAAATGATCTTCTTAATATCATAAAGAATGAGAAAGAATACGCTGGAAATTGGCTCATTTTTAATACCGCCAACCAGAAGGCGAACCATCCTTCCGAGCAAAACCTACCTTTTCAAAGAGATACACTTTTTTCCCATCATCGCGCGGAGGTGACATTTTCCCGGATTCCGTCGAGTGGCAGCAAGCGACCCGAGCAGAAAACGGAGATCGAATTTCATTAATCAATTTATACTGGCTGCTTGGTTTCACAATCCTTTGGAGATTTTGATTTATAGAAGTTCTTTGGCGCTCAATATTTCCCGGTTCGACGAGTGAGGATTCAACCTCGTGAAGATAATCGATTTTGACTCTTTTTTTTGTCGCTCGATCGCTGGCCATTGGCATTTCAGAGCAGATTGAAAAGAATTTTCCTGAAGGGGTGGGAGCCATTTTTTCCTTTCTTTGATAAGGGAATTCCCCTCGAGGTTCGCACAGCTGGAAAATAGTTTGAGCGAGAGTTTGAAAAGAAAAAGTGTCAAGCATTCAGTCTCGATTCGACGTCTTGAATTCAAAGTTCTTGTTACACTTCATCAGTTTTTGTCAGGTATTTGGTTTTGCTGTTTAGAGTTTTTTTTTTTTAAACTTCATCACAGTTTTTTTTGTTAATACAAAGAAAATCTAAAAATAGCTGCTGAGGTATTTGCTTGATGTTTTTATCTGTATTTGAGGCAACTCGATGAGATTTGAACCTTTTCTCCTCCCACTAAATAGGTGCAACCCACAGCCAAAAGGATTTGCTTTGAAACAGTGTATCGATTATTCGGGATTATTCAAACACTGTTGAATGTATAAATAAACTCAGCCTTCTCATCAACCCAGTAATAAGTATTCAAAAGACGTGACATCCTAATTCTGTCCCAGGACCACCGCCCGTGATGGGAAAAGGTCTGCTGAGCCACCATCAGATAAGATACGATCAGGAAGTAAACTTCTAGAAACCTGCAATTGAATATGCCTTACCATGCCATGCCGGGATTCGTAAAGCATCCAACAAAAGGACCCTACCGGAAAACGGGCCCATAAATCCACGGACGAAACAGATTTTTGACGGCGATAAGAGCGCACGCACTTTCCCCTTGGCCCTTTTGCTGCCTAGGAATGTTGTTGTTACACCGAAAGACATCGTTTAATGATGCAGTAGGGAGCAGGGATTTACTTTGCATAGAGATAGATAGTCAGCAACTTCCTGTAAGGTCATGTTAATGAAAACGCGTGGTACAAAAGATTTCATGGATATAAATTAATACCACTGTTTTAGCTACAGCTATCTCGCGCAGCAAATAGCCTATAAGCAAAAGTAATATCGCTTTCCCTTGCCGTGTTGACTTCCGGACTAGAGATAAATATATACAGTATACACTGCGTTTAATTAGTCTGGAAGAAGAAGTAGACACTGAAGTCAGACGCAAATAGATACTGTATAGACAAATTGAGTACCGTTAAAAGGATGGAAATTAAGTTTAAAGATTTACTTTTTTATTTTTTCAAAGTTACTTTCAGCTGTGTTTTACCTTTTAATCCTTTTTGATATAATTTTTGCTTGCAATTAAGGAATTTCCAAAAGTAAGAAAAATTTAGAAAAAAACTTACTGTAAATATATTTTTAGATAATCAGGAATGTCTCAAAAATCTGGAATCTGCAACCAAAGTTGGGTTCAATTAAAAAAAAACAGTTTTATAAACTGGCAAAATATAATTTAAATCGGTGCATAGTTAAATTTTAATATATTGACTATATATTTTTAGTCTATCAACAAACTTTTTGTTAGAGCTTTTATAGTAGAATCTCCATAGAAACATATAAATAATAAGCCAATTTCACAAAATTATCATAACATTGTTTTAACCTTAGTGTTTGCATCATTCATACAATTTTGGCAGCTGTCCATACAAAAATTGTATGTGATTATTATAAAATCAGAATCTCGAGGAGGGATTTTCTGATCGATTTGGTGTCTTTGACAAAGCTGTGATTTGAAAAAAAATACACTCTGAAAAAACCATATTTTAAATTATCTTTCTTAAGCATAAAATTCCCAAAAACCATAGCTTTTATTTTTGCTTTTATTAGATGATATTAGATTATAAAAGAAGTTTTAGAAACAAGTTTTTTCATAAATAATGTACAAAAAAAAACGAAAATGTATTCAAAAAATTTTGAAGAAATTTTTGTCATATTTCGACTGTTTAAAATCGATTAAAAATATTTGCTAAATTTCTTTAATAAAAAGCGTAATTCAAATGAGCATTAGACACAAATATTTGCCCTTTTGAAATAATTTGCTCGATTTTGAAATCTTCTATATATATAAAAAATTTCGACGGTTTTGTTCGAACGCGAATCAGTTCAATACGGAGCGTCGGATCGAGGTGCTCTTTGTTGCGTTGGGTTCGTGAAAGTCCAAGGAAGGTTCTTACGCCAAAAAGTGACAACTTTGGCCACTCTGGAACCGATTCTGGAAAACCTGCAGGTTGTATGGGAAAAGCTGCGTAAAATCAAATTTTGATCACAGGAGGCTGAAAAAGCAAACAAGCTAAAAACGTCAGGAAACTTAAAAAGGGCAGGACGAAGTTTGCCGGGAAAAGCTTGTTTTATTTAAATTATTACAATGTTTTATTTTTTTACCATTCATATTCGGACCAATTTTGTTGAGCGTGTAATGTAAGCTGAAAACATATTTTTCTCAAATTCTCTGAATTTTAGCAATTGGTTGTCCGATTTTCAAATTCCAAAAATTATTATTAAAAAGATTTTTTCAGCTTTTTGAAAACACTTGCACAATTTGTTAAGATAAAAACTGCCTTACTGGCTTTTACTTGAAAACGTCCAGTGTCGTTTAAAGTGTAAGATTGCAAATACCGTTATCAGGGGTGACATTGGGTTTGGGGGTCGTGATTGGGTCATACAAAAATGCTGAAATTTGTATGACCCAATGTCACTCCTTATAACGGTACTATTCAAATTGTAAATGATTATTATTTTTTTAGAAACATCAACTATGAGCTCAACCCAACAGATCTGAAAAACATGATTTTTACAGCTTTTATTATAGAATCAACACATGGGCCAATTTTTAAAACCGTGTTTTTGTAAATCATTACATAGATACAATAATTGTCTCAGTGGCAGTGCGTGGCCGAATGGTTACGCTGTTCGCTTTGTAAGCGGATGATTCTGGGTTCGATTCCCATCTGCTGCAACCTTCCATCGGATGAGGAAGTAAAATGTCGGTCCCGGCCTTGGTTGTTAGGCCGTTAAGTTGTTCCAGGTGTAGGAGTCGTCTCCAGGCCATAAGTACAAACAACACACCAAACCAAGCCTACTCCGGTGGAATCGCTGGCGGCGGTTGGACTCGCAATCCAACGGTCGTCAGTTCAAACACTGGGGTGGAAGGTTCCTTGGAGTAGAAAGAGGTTTGGGTGCTCTCCCCATTCAAGCCTTCGGACTCCTAGGTTCGAGCAGAAACTTGCAATAGAGACCACAAAAGACCCGGGGGTCGTTAATGTGGATGGTTTGATTTGAATAATGGTCTCGCTAGAAACCCGTCCTGCATCATGACGGGTTTATAAAGAAATCGAAAATCTTGGGTCATATAGACCCGAAGACCATGCCCGGGTTAAGGGTACGCAGCAACTTTGAGTTCTTGTCTTCTTATACCAAAATTGTTTATCTCAGTGACATAAACCAGAAATAATTTGATAATGCAAATTGTGTCAAATTATGTTGTAAATCATTTCGAAGAGAGTATTTTAGGGGATGAATCATGCATTATATTGACAGTTCCCGTAGTTTCAAAGATTCCAAAATGTGTGTAACAAATGTCTGAGTGCTCCTAGCTCTGGTTGAAATGCATCGGTAAAGAAAATTAAATACTTAATAAACTAGCACTATTTTTTGGTGGAAAGGAAACAATAAGGAGTTTTTTTTGAAGAATATTTAACAATCCAGAATGTTTCAAAGTGATGATTGGATTAGATGATCTTTGATTCGTTTTCAGGGGGCCAAATTTAAACTGTGTTATATCATCGAAGAGGGATCGAGACAATGTTTTCCATTCCCTGCAGTGAATGCCTAAAAATAGTTCCAAATTACCTACAAAAGCATTAGCATCGGCAACTCGTGATTACGAAGTTGACTTTATAGCTGTCGGCCACCATTGCTAGTACCAACCACTAGTGTCTTCCTTTTTATCTACAAGGACTTCGCCGCCCTGGGCTCCTAAGTGTATGAAAGTATGGCACGGAGCGACGGCGCCGAATACCCATATTTACACAAAGAATTTTAGAGCGCCCACCGCGGGATTCGAACCGGCGACCTCTGGATTGTGAGTCCAGTGCGCGGTCCGATTGATCCACACGGGTGGGGAAAAACTCGTGATTAGATATCTTTTAAAAACTCATTTTGACGGAATATTATTCGGATCAAACATAATTTTATTTCAACATGTTTGCTCCATTCTACGGCCCCATTACTGACTGACTATACGCCAGGGGAAGTGAACCAAATTAACATAAGGAAGCGCTTGTGCTTCCTTTACCGGACTTAGACCGAGACCGGGTTTTATCTCCTGGGAGCAAGATTGTTCCCATGGCGACGTCCAGCTGACCAAAGGCAGTGAACAGTGTGGGGACCTGTTCCCGGAACATCCCGGGAATGCCAGATGAGATGTATGCACGCGCGCGCGCTTCGTAATGAAGAAAGAAGGAGAGCGCGATATTCTTATAATGAGTATTTATGTAGGACGGGGAAGCCCAACCGAAAGGGATTCCTTTGGCCGGCGTGGATTACCCCGGGAAAGTCAGTCGTGCACGGATCTTCGGTGTCGGTGTGATGACAAATAGTTAAGTAGCAATTTTATGGGTCTCCGGACCGGGAGGAACAAGTGCCCCGTAACGACTGACTCCTGGCACTTGAATTATTTTCTGTTCATTTTTTTCCGGCGCCGTAGTCGACGTTTCACATGCAAATAAATATATCACACTCATACGGATGGGGTGGCGCGTCTGCTGGTTTCCGCTAGGATGACGTTGAAAATAAAACCGGTTTGGAGTCGGGAGTTGAGAAGAGTCGGGGATGAATTATAATTTAACGGTACTTGATGCCGGACAAATGCTATCAAGAGGGGTAGGATTTGTTAAAACAGGACTGGAAAAAATTAAAATAGGTTTAGGGGTAGCGAGAACAGGGATGAAATTTGAGGACTGCAAAGCAGTTTTAGAAAAAAAACGAATTTGGACCAAACAAAGAGATATTCAAGGGATTATTTTCATTCGTTTTATGTTGAGTTCACAAAAAATGGGTTAAAAATATTGTCAACAAAAATGAAAAGTAATAAAGTTGAATCAGCTACAATTTAAAATTTATTTAGCAATAAATAGATAAGTGCTCTGAAGACAATTATGCTTTGGACACTGTTTGTCTGACTTTCAATTCTGAATCACAATTATGAATTTTAATTTCATTTTTTAAATCATGCATTAAGGTGCATTAATAAAGTTTTTCGAAAAAATATAAATAATGCTAAAAAAATGATATCGACTAAAGTTCATTGAAATTTGTTGAACCTAGAAAAAAAATGCAATCAAACAATATTTTAAAATGAAACATCCCCCAACTTAACCCCTGAAATTCATCGCAGCTAATCTATCCACCAGTTGTGAAGGACGAATCTCAAATGACTGGTTTACCCACTCCACTCCGGTTCCGGTACTTGAGAGTCCTAGCATAACACAGCATCAACCTTTGGCGGGGTTTGCCGCGTTGCCAGGCTGGCTGGTGCGTACTTATTTCCCAAAGCCCCGTTGTTGCCATCGCCGCCGCCGCTAGTCCCGGTGGAATTACACTTGTCCGAATCGGGCTGCTGTCGTAAATTATAAAATTAATTTGCATAAATTTGCTGGCAAGTGAATTTTAAACATGCCAAAAGCTCAAACGGTTTCGTCCCCCTCCACCTTTCTGTTTCGAGAATCTCACGTGGGGGTAAAAACACGTGGAAGAGTTTGGGTGGGTGGGTGTGGTGGTGTCAGGTGGGGTGGTTAAACTGAAACGCACGTGACGGGCACGTGAAGTGGGGGAGAGGCTTTTTAAGGTACAAATTTATTACCCAAGATGATCGAGTTTGGCAAGGGGGCGATGAAGGCGCGTTGGAAGAACCCCTCCTCGGTCAGGATGTTTGATGAGATAAGGAATTCAACGCGGAGGTGGTAGCGGCGACCAGCGCAGATACTTTGATAGGGGCAATGAAGCGAAACTCTGGGTGCAACAAGAAGGGGGAACGTGAGATTCAAATCTACCGGCGACCACCATCTCGGGGGAGAAGATTCTGCGTCTTATCAACCGGAAAGCACAAACGCAGCTGCCGTTTGGTCTTCCGAAACTAGAGAGGGGTAAAGCCAAGGCAACGACAACCGGCAGGGATGAAGGAGATGACACTCAGGTGTGTTCTGCTGAATGAGATGGCAATTTTTATGAGCTTGTAAGGTTGAGTTTCTTACGCAGTGCTACTGTTGCGAGATTTATTACTACCAAGAGAGGCGAGATCAGGGTGTAGTAATTGGCTGAAAGAAGATTTAATGATTATTGAACCTTAATGGCGTTGTGAATGGGGATTAGTTGATTAATATTTAATTAGACAGTTCAAATTTGGTTTGAAAGAACAGTGATCAATGTTATCTATCGTACATGAAGCAAAAATTCATAATTTGTTAAAATTATTTGTAGAAAAACAGAATGCAACAAAACTCTAGGAAAGCAGCATATATTTTAGTTGATATTAAATAATTAGTTTTATAGCTATCCATGGATTTATTTTTAACCATAAAGAATTGTTTAAAAAAGGAATACGTTACACGATAATATGTCGCAAAATTAACCGAAACAATATTTTCAAATTCTATTAAAAATATCTTGTAGATCATACTTTAGAATTAGACAAATCGGAATGAGACGTCAACGCTGCCACGATGGCACATCTTATCGTACGTCGCTTTTTGACGTTCCGAGAAAAACGCGTTTTAATGTTTGACCTTGAATAAACAAAAACGATAGCACGCAATGTAAACAATAACAAACTCATTGTTTGGTTGACCATTCTAGCCATTGTTCCGAGGTTTGGTTAAATTTGATTGTCGGAGTCCCGAGATACAATCGAAAATGTATACGGTAGTCGAGCTCGTACTTGTGTCAAACGCGTTCTGACCTTAAATCCCTTTGGCCAATTGTCGCACTTACATAAATGTTCAGGTTGTGTCAAGATAGCCTGACAGGATTGACAACAATGCACGGAGTTTTTTCGGTTTTTATTGAATATCTCAGGATTGAAATCGAATTTTGGGGATCTGGGAAGGTCAAAAGGTGAAGCTTTGTGAGCTGCACAAAATGGTGTTTTTAACTCAATAAGGCACAAAATGCACTTGTGACAAGTTAGCACTACAGCGACGACGTATTATGGATTTTTGAGCTTTATTGGCAGTTATTTTGCGAAAACGTTTTTTGAAAGTCTTGCACACGGAAAAAAATCAATTCCTGAAATCGTGAATTATGTTCATGATGTGAGAATCACGAAGAAATAAATTCCTTCGTGGTTCTCACATTCATGAACACAATTCACGATTACGGGAATTGAATTTTTCTGAAACATGGAGTTTAAATGGGGATCGAAAATCGCTATTTTGGATATTGACTGATCTTTTAAATATTTATGAAGGCTTTCCTATCTTTTTTATCTGACACAAAATCAATTATATTTACTTTTAATTTTGTTCAAGTTGATTCCTTTCAAAAAACTTATGTTTTTGAGGCAATTTTTAAGTTTATTTTTTTAATGAGTTTTTACAAATATAAGGATGTTATATTTAAAATATGGATGAGCCACTAAGGGTCGCTACACAAGTTAGCACACAGCAGACGGTATGGCTAAAATTTTATCCAAATTAATAAAGTCAACGTAAAGTCTATCTGCGATAATTCAGAGGATACTTCGTGTGTTCTATTTACTCGTTATTTAACAATTTTGTTTTACATTGATTGGTTTCAAATATGTTTAAGCCATTTCCTTTTTTTAAGGACAACATTCTAACTAAGCCGATTTCACAGTCCTTTCCTTGGCAAATCTACTATTAATGATCAAAAGGATCTATTTGTACCATCCCAGGGAAAGATTTTTTTTGCAGAATAAAATAACCGTCAGTTAACCGGCATCGTAAGCCCGCACTCTGGAGCAGGACTGTGGCTTCCAAACGTTACCGTGGCAATTTTTCATTAGTTCACCCAGTTCGTATCATCCCGGTACCATGATGAGGATTTTTGGCAAAATCGTAATAAAACCACCGAGTAAAGTGGTCGGTCATGTCCGTACCCGTGCACTGGCACCGGTTGAGGAAAGATAAAGAGGAATTATATTTGAAGGTTTGCTCGCTCAAATAGGGGAAAAAACTCCTGGTTTTCAACTTCCACCGGGAATGTGGGATTGTAGGTACTTGCAGATTTCTTCGTTCGGTTCGTTTATTTTTTGGTGGGGCGAAAATCTAGTTTAAAGACCTGCTCGCCGCAGAAGCATACGCCCAGGTACTTGAAGTTATACTTCAAGTCTTGAATTTGAGCTCCCCTCTTCTGTTTGTCAAGCAGGACGATAAGAGTAAGCTGGCTTTGTTATGGCGGAAATTCCCTCTCAGCAGGCATCAAAATTGGATCAGTCAACGAGAAAAATGTAATTAATTCCAGATTTATGCCGTCGAGTGATCTCTACAGTCGAACTATATACAGAAGCCCCTCTCGATGATGTTGACGACTTGGGGACCCCCTGCGGGTCGTTTTGAGGGAAACTTCCCCAAATTATTATCACTGGCTTCCTTCCTTGATGGAGTCGTTGTCAGCAGCAACTGAAAATACTTCCTCTAGACTTTCCTTCTATTTTCCTCCCATTAGAGAGTGGTTAGAGAGGACTCATGTAACAACTTTTGAAGTTCAACCCAGCATCCATTTCAATTCCATCCGCCCCCACGCTCATCTGCACACCCTGTAATTATTTATGATTACTTCTTTCACTCGCAATTTTCCTCTCATCTCCCTCTCGGAACACACCACATGGTGTTGAACGGGGTTGTTTCCCGTTTTGCACGAAGGTCCAGGAAGGAGCCTCCATCCATCTTGACACCCGTCGTCGCCGTCGTCGTCGTACAGTCCTTCACATGTAATCTTACGTGGGATGGCTCTAACGAGACAGGACACAAGACTTTAGCTTCTTTGCCTTGCACCGGCTCTCCAGCTCTCATAGCCCGGGAAGGGCTTTGGGAACTCCGGAGGACGATGAAAATGATGATAATGAGTTGACGATGAACATCATGTGGCTTCAGCAGCTTCGAGCTTCAGGACTCCGGAGAAACGCTCAAAGGAGGACGTCATCCTTAAAACGGACAAGTTTGACGACGGAAAAAAAGGCTGCCTGCCCGCAGTCAAGTACGATGTGTGTTGCTCAGTAATTAAAAGTTGTTGGTTCGTGTGATGGCCGAGATTTTAGAGAAAAAAAAACAAGGGTTCGGTCGGTTGATTATGGTGTCTCTTGTCAAGCAAACGTCCGTTCGTCCAGCTATTGCATTGCTCAGACTCATTACTCCTCTAGGCCGGGTTCTCTAATGAGGAATGATTTTGATGAAAGTCGGTGTCGTTTGTCATCTGGAACGGAATGATTGGTGAAATGGGAGCTCGGAATGAGTTCTCAGAAGTTGTTGCTTTTGCTTACGAGAAAATAAGTAATTGGAATAGGAGCCTTCAACTACAAAATAGCACAATATTCTTAATAAAATAGTGTAGTTTTTAATATACCAGCTTTTGGAATCCAGGCAATGGTGAAACCACTTATAAAATTTTCGGTTGAATTTAAAAAGAGGGATTACATTCAACCCAATTAATACACATATAAAAAATAATCTAACAGAAACTTTTTTTGAACTTGTACATCGTACAAACCTTTATTTGCTAACAAATGGATAAATTTGTTTAAATTCACACAATTAGAGGCTGCAAAAACCAACAAGCGAAATTGTCAGAATCTGATCCCGTTTGACAGCTCAACGTGGTGGACGCGTTTTTCCTCTGTTGTTGCTGCGCGAAAAGTGCTTGTGGATGGAGGTGGAAGATTCTTCCGACGACGAGTTTCTTCCCGTTGTCGGAACGCGGAAGCGGAAGAAGACAAGTGACGACGGAGCCGACGTCGTAAATGGCAACGAGGAATAGCTCCTCAACAACAACAAGTTCAGCCCGCTGGTGGAGAACAACAACAATAACAAAGGTAACCCAGCCGGGAAAGGAAACGTCCCACCGGTTCCAGTGGCCAAGAAACCACTTCCTCTGGTGGTAAAGAATATGAGCTTCGGCAAGCTGAGGAGCGTAATGTTGTCGTGCACAACCAAGCCAAGTTACAAGCTGTATGTATCTTCGGTCCTAACCTGGTCGCAGTACCTAAAAGGACCTGATAAAAATAATTTATGAATACAAAAAAAAATGACAGAATCTCTTGATGAATTTCCTACATCCTTACTCAAGACATAAAATCGATCAGAAAAAAATATATTTTAATCCACCTATGTGTTTGATGCCTTCCTCACACTTTATCAACAATGGCTGTTATGATGGGTTGGAGCACAAATTTCATGTGAATTATTTTAGATCCGGAATAAAAAGTACACAGATATTACTTAACTGCCCATAATTGAAAATTCGGCTATTATGCCAAATCAAGTATTCCGAGAAAAACGCGTTTTAGTGTTTGTCACAAAATCGCCGTCAAGGCAATTTCCCATAAGAGTGGCATATTAGACGTTTGGTTTTTCGCATCGGCAGCCAAGTCTAAACACTATTTCATTAAAATTCAAGTTCCAGAAGATGCGTTGGAACATCCTCTACCACCTGGTGCTAATATCTCGTTTTTGCCAAAAGTGGATATTAGCCGTTTTTTCAATGGTGGGCAGTTAAGTCGTCATTACCTGAGACAGGGTTGCCAGATCATCAATGTTTTGGACTCGTTGGAAAGGTTTTTTGATTACCTAACCAACGATGAGTTGGATGATTGATCCGTATATTGTTTACAAACAGTTGAGTGGGATCGGGTTTCAAAAAAGTATGCAAATATCACCTAAGTGATCATAACTAGAGACAGGTTTGCCAGATCATCAATGTTTTAGACTCGTTGAATTGGTCTCTCAGTTACATTTCCAACGATGTGTAACAGTATGGAATTGAATCAAGTTGTGACCATTTATTTAACATCCTGAAATATGACGAAACACATTTTTATGCATAACTTTTTAACTACCTATCAAAACCTATCAATTTGTATGAAACTCGATCTATGGGACCTTAAACCAAATCGAATGCAACTGGTTTAGGCCAAATCGGTTAAGTCAGTGCCGAGAAACATGAGCTAGAGTGTTTGTCATATACATACATACACACACACCCACACACATACACACATACACACATAAACACAAACACACATACACACATACATTTGTCCAACTTACGATTCTGAGTCGATATATGTAGATGAAGGTGGATCTACAAAGTTCAGTGAGGAAGGCAAAATTTTCCCACCATACAGATTTTAGAGTATTTTCTTACCATTTTGCCTTCCTCACTGAGGTAAGGCTATAATCCTGCTCTAAAAATGAACTTTGTAAAAAAACGTCGTTGACCCACCTTCATGTATACATATCGACTCAGAATCGAAAACTGAACAAATGTCTGTGTGTATGTGTGTGTGTATGTGTGTGTGTATGTGTGTGTGTATGTATGTATGTGACCAACAAACTAGCTCATGTTTCTCGGCACTGGCTGAACCGATTTGACCCGAACCTGTTGCATTCGACTTGGTTTAGGGTCCCATAGATCGAGTTTTATACAGATTGAAGTTTCGATAAGTAGTTCAAAAGTTATGTATAAAAATGTATTTTCACATATATCCGGATCTCACTTAAATGTATGTAAACTATGTCCGGATCCACCATCCGACCCATCGTTGGTTAGGTTATCGAAAGACCTTTCCAACGAGTCCAAAACAATGAAGATCTGGCAACCCTGTCTCGAGATATGGCCCCTTAAGTGATATTGGTGTACTTTTTGAAGCCGGATCTCACTTAAATGTATGTAAACTATGTTCGGATCCACCATCCGACCCATCGTTGGTTAGGTTATCGAAAGACCTTTCCAACGAGTCCAAAACATTGAAGATCTGGCAACCCTGCCTCGAGATATGGCCCCTTAAGTGATATTGGTGTACTTTTTGGAAGCCGGATCTCACTTAAATGTATGTAAACGATGTCCGGATCCACCAATCGACCCATCGTTGGTTAGGTAATCGAAAGACCTTTCCAACGAGTCCAAAACAATGAAGATCTGGCAACCCTGTCTCGAGATATGGCCCCTTAAGTGATATTGGTGTACTTTTTGGAAGCCGGATCTCACTTAAATGTATGTAAACTATGTCCGGATTCACCATCCGACCCATCGTTGGTAAGGTTATCGCAAGACCTTTCCAACGAGTCCAAAACATTGAAGATCTGGCAACCCTGCCTCGAGATATGGCCCCTTAAGTGATATTGGTGTACTTTTTGGAAGCCGGATCTCACTTAAATGTATGTAAACTATGTCCGGATTCACCATCCGACCCATCGTTGGTTAGGTTATCGAAAGACCTTTCCAACGAGTCCAAAACATTGAAGATCTGGCAACCCTGCCTCGAGATATGGCCCCTTAAGTGATATTGGTGTACTTTTTGGAAGCCGGATCTCACTTAAATGTATGTAAACTATGTCCGGATTCACCATCCGACCCATCGTTGGTTAGGTTATCGAAAGACCTTTCCAACGAGTCCAAAACAATGAAGATCTGGCAACCCTGCATCGAGATATGGCCCCTTAAGTGATATTGGTGTACTTTTCGGAAGCCGGATCACACTTAAATGTATGTAAACGATGTCCGGATCCACCATCCGACCCATCGTTGGTTAGGTTATCGAAAGACCTTTCCAACGAGTCCAAAACAATGAAGATCTGGCAACCCTGTCTCGAGATATGGCCCCTTAAGTGATATTGGTGTACTTTTTGGAAGCCGGATCTCACTTAAATGTATGTAAACTATGTCCGGATTCACCATCCGACCCATCGTTGGTAAGGTTATCGCAAGACCTTTCCAACGAGTCCAAAACATTGAAGATCTGGCAACCCTGCCTCGAGATATGGCCCCTTAAGTGATATTGGTGTACTTTTTGGAAGCCGGATCTCACTTAAATGTATGTAAACTATGTCCGGATTCACCATCCGACCTATCGTTGGTAAGGTTATCGCAAGACCTTTCCAACGAGTCCAAAACATTGAAGATCTGGCAACCCTGCCTCGAGATATGGCCCCTTAAGTGATATTGGTGTACTTTTTGGAAGCCGGATCACACTTAAATGTATGTAAACGATGTCCGGATCCACCATCCGACCCATCGTTGGTTAGGTTATCGAAAGACCTTTCCAACGAGTCCAAAACAATGACGTTCTGGCAACCCTGTCTTGAGATATGGTGTACTTTTTATTCCGGATCTATAAAATAGATGAAATTTGTGTACAGCTATTGTTGGTAATGAGTGAGGAAGGCTCCAACCACATAGGTGGATTAAGTTAGTTTTTGTATGGAAACTGCCAAAATTGTATAGAGACTGGTACAATCATGCATTTAATGGATTGGATTGAAGAATTGAAGAAAATAACTATTTTTCAAAGAATTATAAAAATACGCGTATTTTCATTACATTAAACTGCTTTCTACCTTAAATAGAGCAAGTTCAGAATCTATTTGCCTTTGTTTTCGGATACTTGGGTAAAATAGTATTTCACAACCCTCTGCTTGATGATAATGATGATTATGATGATAATGATGATTAACACATCCGGAGTTAATTTCAGAAATGGCAAGGCAAATCAACCACGCAATGTTATTCTTGGAGTCATATTTTTGTACCTTACAATATTGCTACAAAACTAGTTAAGTCTATGTAGCTCATGAAGCTCCGATAGCCCACCTGTGCCCGTCAATTGTGTTCCCATCAGTTAACTGTGCTCTCAACCTATCACTCATCCTACAGGTTGATCAAATCTTCTGCGGGCACTCCGGCTGTGGAGTGCCACGTGAGAACATCAAAGTTCATAATTCCCCCTGCTGCGTTTCTGTTACGGATTCTGACATGACACAAAATAACATGTGAATCAACGGCAAACGGAGAATAGGCATTTGAAGAAATAAAGCTCCAGCGGGAGGCCCAACTGACCAAGGAACTCTCCATTTCTGTTCTGTCTTGAAAACGGCAAGTTTTTGGTTTTGGCTCGACAGTGGGTCCCAGCCACTATCAAGCCGAACTCAGCAATCGCACAACCAGGGGGCAATGGTATCACATTCCCTTGGATCTCTCGTGGCATTCTCTGGGAGCTGCTCCAGCACGGTTGGAACCCCCTCGAGTGCTCCAGCTCCAGCTGAAGATGACGGAATTCGATTCACCACATGGAGCTTCTTCCGAATCTCCGGATCAACCCGCTCGCGTAGCCTATTCGAAAATGAGTCTTTTGGGATGCCGCCGCCAAACCAAACTTGTACGGAACAACATCACTTTTAAATTATGATTTGTTTATGGGAGACTTTCATAATGAAGTTTAATTGGAGACTTGCTGTGAGCGCGCGAAGGTTGAAACGACCCGCGACAGAAGAAGGCCACGGAATTCTTCCTTTCCCTGAACTCGAAATGCCCCGAGCAGAGCCCAACTGGGTGGACTTTCAAATATCGAAACTATTTTTCTTCTCCGGCTCAGCACGTTCGCTCACTTGGAGGAATCGAAAATTTATGGCCCATAAAGATTATTACTACTATTAATTTATCTATGTTAACGCCTCTCGCTTTATGTCTTTCCTAAAATATTGTGCGCGATATGCTAATGTGCTCTCCACGACACTCCGGGGTCCGTCCCTGAGCGGGGTTGTTCAAGTCTTCGCGGTGAAGATGGAGCGCAAATCGCTGCAACTCCGGTTAATCGTGAAGATTTGGGGATGATTTACGATTCATAAACACGGTGATGCAAGTTTGTCCAGAGATTGTAGCCGAAATTCAAATCTTATTTGTGGCTTGTCAACTGGAGAGCGTAAAGAATGTTGACAAATGATGGGATGTAGGAACCTGTTTGGAAGATTTACCTCATACGTGTGAGAATTTATCCAAAATCCAAAAAAAAAAAAAAAAAAAAAAACTATGAAAAAAAGCACCAAATTCAGAACTTTGAAACAAACACGATCACGAAATGCTCCATTACCATCGTCAAAGTGAAATTAGACGGGAAATATTGCAGTGAAATTGGCCAAATTTCGCCTTTGTCGCAAAGTTTATAAAATATCGTCAAACTCTTTAGAGCATAGGGTTTGTTCAAATATTACGTCCAAATGTTTTCGGGAAGATCAGACCCCCCCCCCCTCCCCCCTGTTACGCACTTTTCCTATAGCTATGGGCTGTCGCAAACCTCAGGCCCCCTATTCATGGACGTAATTTTTGAACGAACCCATACAGGACTAATTTTGAATAAAAGGATGTAGAATCGATTGATGCAGTCCATTTCAAAAATTCAAATTGTAAATTTTATTTTTCAAATGAAAACGTGTTGGATAATTCCGACAATGGATATTTTAACAACAAGTTTTGACCACTATTTTGTTTCTGATAAAATTTGACGAAGTTTTTCTGATTTTTGGTAAATGTTTTATTTTAGTTCAGGAGATATTGAATTTTTATGGTTAGAGTTTATTACAATTTTTCTTTTTTTAACAAGCACGTGCGCCAGCACTTCCAGGTAGGATATTTTTCTGCTACTGGCATAGGGAGTTCGCCAGAGTATAATTAAAACTCAGAATTTTTGGCGTTCGCTGCAAGATTCAAACCGGTGAACTCTTGATTGTTGGGCCAGTGTGCGGTTCAATTGATGCATATTCGCCAAGCCTATCTTCATCAAAACATGAACAGAACAAGATAAATTAAAAAAAAAACTTTACCTATTCAATCCACCTTTAGATGTTTGATCCTCGGTCCTAACCTGGTCGCAGCACCTAAAAGGACCTAATAAAAATAAGTTATGAACAAAAAAAAAATACCTTTAGGTAGTTGGTGCCGTCCACTCATTTATATAGTAATATATAGAAATTTTCCGTTAAAAAAAACTGTAGACTTTTTGTCAAGAAAATACAGACATACAGTACCATTTTTTTTTAGCTGAAATTCAGCAAAGTTTTGCTGCATTTTTATCTCCTGAAATTTCAGTAAACGATTCAGTAATTTATATTTATCTGAATTCTCAGTTACTAATATTTGTCACTTTGACGGACGATTTACTGGAATGTCAGTAAAATGGTTGTCGAAACAACTGAAATTTTAGCAAAAGAATCATCAAATTATTTTGCTGAAAATTCAGTAATTTTCTTGTGGCAGTTTCACAGGTTATTTGCTGAAGATCAATCGTTGCTGATATTTCAGTTATCAAAATTTGATTTTGCTTGTCATTCAAAATGTTTGTAATACTATTATTTATATATTTATTTTATCAATCGTCCAAACCTAAAAAATAGGTGGTTAGCATCGAGGCATTTGTTATTCATATTTTTCTTGCAACACAAAAATAAAATAAAATAAAAATAAGCAAAAGTGATGATTACTGAATCGCATTCAGTTATCTATTTTACTGAAATGGCAATCCAAAATTTGCTGTGTGTAGCCTTTGATGAAAATGGTATCCATCTACACGGCTTTTTTGTGGTGGTTATTTGAGGTTATGTTGTAAATCACCCTTTAGTGTTTTGCCCTTTTTTTTGTAATCACTTTTTAACAACTAATTGAAACTTAACAAATTTTAATACTAAGCTTTGGGACCCGAAACTGGATTGAGTAGACCAAATCCGGACAAAATTCCTTCAGGCAAAGCCGAGCAAATCAAGTGCATATTTTTCATCAACATCCACACATACGCACATACATTTGAATCTAAGTCGATAAGTATAAATGAAGGTGGGTCAGGAGGTCAAATTAAAAAGTTCATTTTTCGAGTGATTTTAAAGCCTCTATTTAGAAAGGCAAAATATAAGTACAAACAAAGTCAAATAAAATTAAAAAAAACGAAGTTGACTTTATAGCTGTCGGCCACCATTGGCTAGTACCAACCACTAGTGTCTTCCTTTTATTTACAAGGACTTCGCCGCCCTGGGCTCCTAAGTGTATGAAAGTATGGCACGGAGCGACGGCGCCAAATACCCATATTTACACAAAGAATTTTAGAGCGCCCGCCGCGGGATTCGAACCGGCGACCTCTGGATTGTGAGTCCAGTGCGCGGTCCGATTGATCCACACGAGTAAAAGTAAAATAAATAGTTTTAATATTTAGTTAAATAACGTTGAATATTTCTCGAATCCTTGACACATTTTTCAAAGAATTAAATTCGTCAAACATAAAGTGGAAGGATTAAAATCCTGCCCACAGAACACAATTCCGACGCCGAACTTGAGCCGTCACGCCACCATCCACCGCTCGAGCACTCTAATGCGACACCCATTAGCTGCGTGAAATTCGAACAAACAAGTTTAACGAGCTTAGAAGTTTGGTTTGCATATTAGATTAATTATGATGCCGTGAAGAATGGCATTGCCGCAGCTTTAGCTCGGTTGGTTTGGTTCGCGTCCGCGTGATGATGATACACCGCCGACCAACCGTAGCGACAAGGAAATGGTGCGCCCCTCGTGGCTCAGAAGAATCCCGCTGGTCTGGTCTCGTGCAAAAGTTTCGCCATCAACAGAATTTTCCGCGACAAACACGAGCCTTGACGCAATGGTTCTTCGCGGTGAATAGGTAATGAGTTTCCGAGAGCAATCTCTGGCACCGGGGGGCGATGCTGCCGCAGCCTCCCTCGAACTCCCACGCCCACGCACCTGAGACCTACATACTTTGTCGAGGCTGGTGGCGTGCAGCCTTGTCAATGGGGAGTAGGTTGGTTCAAGCGAATTTCTTGTTTCATATACAAAAAATATGTTCTCAATTTTTTTTTCAATGAGATCAAAAAATTATAAAATGCCTTTCAATTTTCAACACTAATCCGGTTATATTCGTGTTCCAATAACTATTGTCACGTCGATTACGACCGCGCTCCTACCATCCGACATGTCACGGTATAGGGACGTGGCGTTACATCGTGCTGCCACCTGGTTTTTTTAAGTGCAAGAGTGTAAAAGTGCTGAGTCATCGTCTAAAAATAGACGGCGTCCTATCTCGCCCAGCAAAATGAAGTCGATAAAGTAGTCGGTTTCGATGAGAAAAAGTGGAAAACGTGGTCTAAAAATAGCGACGCCATTCTCCTATTTTTGCAAACCCTTTTTGTCATGTTGACATCGAACCCCCCCACAGCAGGTCGGGTACTACACCGATGTCCAAGCAGTCTTCAGAAGCTGCTGTCAAAACTCGAATATCCCCGAAAGCGACGAGTCACGCAGAAGACGAGTGTAGTAAATTATAAATTAAAGCATTTTGGATAGTTGTGAATTTCGCGAATTTGTGTGGTAGGAAATTTATTAATAAGCCTGATCTAATTTGTGCCAAGTGTTGCTTCCGTGCTGAAGCGACGTCCTATCCTTAAACTTAATCCAAACCTAACCTCAGTTGCAGCTGGAACGTTGTGCGAGAGAAATTCTTGGTTGGCTAGATTAGTAACGAGTGTTAGAAACAACACTGTAGTAAGTTTGCGTTTAGTTAAAATGAATTGTAACTTAAATCTAACTTAAACATAATTGAATTACAGTCTGACTACCTGAATGTAGTTATCGGTTGATTAGAATCTGCACAAGGGCTAGAAGAACACTAAACGTAAGTCCCCCTGAACGAATTTCTGTTTAACATTCTCTAAAAAACAATGTTTCCGCAGGAAATAAAAATCTACACCCAGAACAACCTGGTGTTTATTCGTGTTTCGGAAAACGCACCCTAGCCGACAACTCAATTCAACACCTATGTTTGTTATATACCCTAATGTTGTTTAGTGGTCAGAGTACATTCAATACTCAGTTTGGTAGCTCTTTCTTCTCGAATGGATGCTGCGCTTTAAGTAGACAAATTGAACCATCCTAACAATAATTTCAATCTTAATATTCACGGAGCTGGATGGTCCTTTCGTGGCCATCCATGGTCGCGCCGCCCCCACCCCTTCTCAACCCCGTCCCCCAAGCCGAACCGAGATGCGACCAGCTTAATGAGTATAATTTTTCATTTTCCGCAGCCACGGACAAACTGGAGCTGGAGAGGACCAACCAAGTGTTGGAATGTGGGGCGCACTTTTTGTTCCGTCATCGCCGTCTTTTTCAAAGTCCACGGCGGAAAGTTGGGGCAAATTCGCTGCGCCCCGTTTGTCATCCATTATGGGCCAGCAAGCTTAATTTGCCATGGTTGGGGCTGGCGGGACTTGCTTTCTGCGGGCAGAAAAATATGAGTGAGAAACGGGTTGATTCACCTGATATAGATTCTGAAGTGTCGTGTGGGCGAGATATACTTTGGAAAATATCTGCAACTTTATTCTTTTTTTGCAAATTTTGAAACAATTTTGAATACAATTACACATTAAATGATGATTTTTATCTAATTGGATAGAAAAAAAACCAAATCTTAAACCTGCCCAAGATACGAGCTATTCCCCTACACAGAAAAAAAAATCATGGTAATATTACATCTGGGAAGGGGTACATTTTTTCTGTCAGAAAAAATGTGTAATTTTACCGCTGGAAATGGGTAATTTTACCACTTTTCTGTTGTAATGGCACTTTTTCAGTCTAAATTGAGGTAAAATTACATTATAAAAGTGGTAATATTCAACTTTCCAAAATTAAAGCTTCAAAATTTACACAATTTTTTACTGTGTATTTTACAAAGAAAAAGGTCTCAACAAACAGCATGACTTAGAGAACAATTCCCATCGGGATACATTTTTTCTACGCAAGTGTCCCTTTTTAATCTCCAAAGCAGCCAATATGCCAAGCGTATCCGCCCGGAAGGCGCACACGCATCCTTCCGAATATTTACCCAAGATAATTTAATTTTGATTACACATTCCCTTCCCCTTTAAATTGATGTTTTGTTGACATTTGCTCATTCTTTATTTAGGTGCCCTGTCTCGCACTCTTTTTCACTTCATCCCCTCCGGATCGAAACATTTGACGTTTGACTTTGACACCCCCTTTTTTCGGCTATTGTTATTGGATTCCTCCTGCTCCTGCTACTCAGATTCACGAATTTTCTCCATTCTGGCAAGTCTGAGAAGCGTGGAAATTTTTAATTTCCCTTATCTTTTAAGCCGCTTTTTTTCTTGGGTGCAAATTCCCGAACGTTCTTGCTGACAGGAGGTCGTCTGGGGCAAAACAAACTGTGTTGTTGACTTTTGCGTCAGGGGATTCGGATAAATATTTTTCTTACAAAATCGCGTTGACATTGCTGCACCGTGACGTATAGAGTGGGTGGACCTTTGTTTGAACATCATATTTGGTAGGTTATTTGACTTCTACCACTTTAAGGCTCTGGAAGGCATCATTCCTGATCGGTCATTTGGCGGCTATGTTTGTTTTGGAAAATCATTCAAATTTGGATTCAGAATGTATCAATCAAAAAATGGTTTTTTTTTTTGTGTCGTTTGTAGAAACATTTTACATATCGTGATTATATTTTCTTTTCAATTTACTATTTCTGGACCCTGAATTCAGAACCATTATTGACAGTCATTGCCCCAAAAGTGAAGGACACCACCACCTTAATGTCTGTCAAGCACTTAGGTCCAATAAAGGAGACCTTACAAGAGATTTTTTCACGTAAGAAAACATTAAATTTATGCACCCCACCGCGCAAATAGGTGTGATCAGAATGCTAAAGCAAACCTAAACGTTAGTTGGGGTTATCGTATTTTTTAAAGAGCATTCTAAAGCAGTTAACCCCACAGTGTAGCCATCTTTATAAAAAATGAAAATGTTATTGCCAAAAGCTATCAAAATAAGTGACAATCGAAAAATATGAACAATGAGGCATGGTTGCATGGTTACGTGATAAATTGATAACCAACATTTTTAATTTTATTGTGTCTTACTAAACTAAACTGACATGTTTGATATTTCCTTTTTTTTTAATTGAGTTTTTCAGCTTTCGTTAAATATCAACTTGGATAACAAATTAATGTTATCAAATCGTCGTTGTCGTGCTATCCTGTCGCACCTGCATTTTAAAGGCAGATTGAGTTAGGAACGCTATTTTGTGCAGCTCACAATGCCTCACCTTTTGACCTTAATCGATCGCGAAATTCGATTTCATTGTGATTTCTATGCATTGTTGTCACTCTACATCTACAAATGAAAGAATTTTCAATCTTGTTGAAAGTACGACAACTGGCCAAAGGGATTTCAGGTCAGAACGCGTTTGACATACGTACATGCCCGACAAACTAAAACATTTTTAATTTTAACGCGGGACTTCGGCAACTAAATTGAAGCAAACTTCGGAACAATTCACAGAATGGTCAACCAAACAAAACGTGTTTGTAATTGTTTACATTGCGTGCACTATTTTTTGTTTATTCAAGGTCAAACATTAAAACACGTTTTTCTCGGAACGTCAAAAAGCGACGTTCGACAAGATAGCATGACAGCGTCGAAATACTTTCTAACAAAGCTATACATGAAAGGATTTCCAAAACTCTACTCTAGTTGGTAGGATAGTTATTCGTAATATTACTTATTTTTAATATTTTTCTTGAATCTCCAACTTCATCGTTTTTTTTTTATACTCAACGTGTAGTTTCTAAGAACACCAAATCATTCGCAATAAAAGATTCATATTTGTTATACCTTATTAGCCTTAAAAACAGCACATCATTCGCCCACTCCCAACACATAATCCATACAAAAATAAACTTTTTGTGACATCCAGAATTTGTTCGACAGTTTCGTGCCACCAATAATGGCCGCACTACGGACGAAGCCGAACATGACAACCGCCTAACTTTTTCTCCACTTGACAACATTGATCCAATGAAATGAATCCGATGACTGGAACTGTCCCCCTGTCTGCTTCTGATCGAATTTATCCGAGAGTGCGACAAAACTTCTTAATGAATGAACTAAATCAAATTTTCTCATGGGAGCGACTCGGCGTGGGGCACAGACATCGGTGAAAAGTGCAACTTTGAGCGATGCCGAAAAAAAGAGAAAACTTTTTTTTTTCCTCTTGGCGTTCCCCGCGGGATTCGCAATTGTTTATATTGGAGTTGTTTTGGAAAATACGAATTCGAACGCGAGCTGCGAGAATTTGTTTTTTGTTTGCTCCCCGTGGCCAAAGTTGGAGGAGCAAGTTTAGTGCAGCGGAAAAATTCACGGAACAGTCACGGCAGCTTGGGGGCTGCTGAGGTGTGGCGGGAAAGTAAAAGCTTTTTGCCGAATTAGAACTGCCTCGAGCATCTTCCTCGTTTTTTTTTGTGTGTGCAATGTGCATGCAGTTGTGCAATTTATTTCGTTCTCTGGATCACATACAAGCCATCGTTTTTAACTGGGAAACAAAATCGATAACCATATTTCATGTTGCTCAATCAAAAATTGAGTCAATAAAATATGAAATATTTAAATCAGTTTTTTATCAACCTCAAAATTGGTAAGGTTGTGTGTACCGCATAAATAAGCAACAATCTCGATTTTTCTCAAAATTGTACCACCTTCTTCCTTTGGCTCCACCCGAAACTTTCACCTTTTTCGTGAACCTCCGTAAAAAAAATTCAAACTATTTTGAAAATTTAATATCTTGGAAACCGGGATCTGTTGAAAGTCGATCTAGTGATTTTGAAGAAAATTGGGCATCGAATCGATTGATGCAATCATTTATTTTATTCAAAATTATTTTTTATGTGTGTTGCGCAAAATAAAAATCAACTGTGCAAGTTCTCTTCTGGAGCATATTTTTATTCAAGCTTTTATTTATCTCATAATTGTGTTCCTGAGAAAATGTTGCATAAGTTTTCTTATTTTAGTTAAGGTTTTCTTCGTAGATCGCGAGATATTGGATTTCTTAGTGAATGGTTCCTAGATTACATAAAAATATGCGAATGCTCGGGCGTCAGCACTAACTGATAGAATTTAGTTTTGCAACAAGCAAACTCGTGAGCTGCCATTCAATATTTGTTTGGTTTAGATCTAATTGTTTTGCAAACAAATGCATGTTTTGCAAGTGTAATCGTGAACAATAAAGATGCGACATGCTTTATGAATTGTAACAGTTTGGCTTTCAGCAAGTTAAAAGCATATTTGCTAGGTAAAGTCTTATAATTATTACATTAAGTTTTCACTGCTTTTCAAATTAAAATGTTTAAGCCTTAAATAGTAAAGATTCGAGTTTCCAAAATTTTATGGTGTTTTTGTTTTTAGATATTTTTTTAATTTTTCTTTCTCAATAAAGGTTTGACAAATATTTGTTTTCAAAGTGTCAAGAAACAACGGAACACGGAACAGTCACGGCAGCATAAAAAACTACATTTGACTTTGTTCATGGTTTTTTTTTGTTAAATTATTGGTTGTTTGAAAACAGGACAACTTAACTTGTGTATAACGCATCTTTAAAACACCTTTGAGCTATTCTTTAGAATTAAGAAATTTTGTCCATCGATTCTTTATGCCCAAATAAGCCATTTTGGATCATTAGTCTCTTGATACAAGTACAAGTACATACAAGTTTGGGTGCTGTCCATAGAAAAAAAAAGCTATACGAAAATCTGTATCTCGAGAAGGTATGTCCTGATCAATTTGGTGTCTTCGGCAAGATTGTGTTTATGACCATTCACGAAAAAAATCACTCTAAAACAACCATTTTTAAAAAAAACTTTTCATCACAAAAACTCGATTTTGACAAACTTCACTCCATTCGATTTTTTTTTCAATTTCTTAATGTGTTTTAGTAGAAAAAAAGGAAAAAAAAACATTTTTAGATGTTTGACTTCTTAATCGAAAAGTATTTTATCCAATTTTTGCACCAAGTGCACCGTTTTTTGAGTATTTTTTATTCGAAAAGCTGAAAAAATCTCTACCATTTGCTTTTTTGGAGATGGTGATCCAACTTTTGGTTGCTGAGATATGGCCTTGTTAAAAACTATCAAGTTATCAAAAATCAGTTATAAAATAAATAGAAATTAAAATTACAAGCCATAGTATTAACATTTGTAATTTGTATGATAAACTTTGAAAAATATTGCAACGGCCAAAGTTTTATATTGAACTTCAATAAAAATAAAAACAATATTAAGCAATAAATTCATCAAATCAATTTTATGAATCTGATACAAAACCTTAAAAAATATTACCGTCCCGTCAATTTCAAATATGTTTTGTATCAAATAATTTTAATTAGACTTGAATTTGGTTCTAAACAGTGTTTGACAATCTGATGGAATTTAAGTAAGTCTTTGATAAAATTTAAAAAATATGGATTTTTGCAATTTATCCCATTTTACCACTAACCTAGTGAAGCACATGAGTGAAAGAGCAGCTCATGATGCACATAACTGAGTAGTTCTAAATTGTGCTACCCTGCTTTGGGCCGGCGAAATTGTTGATCTGCGAAAAGCAACAACAACAAAGTATGCGCCAAACGTGACATGATTCTTGAACGTCTGAGCAGTGCACGTGCCCGGCCTTTGGGCTGTTTTTCCGATAAATTGAAAGTGGGCTTAAGTCAAACAGATGGAGTGAAGTGCGCCTGTTTGTATGTGAGATAAATTATTGCAATTCAATTTGTTTAAATTGAATATCGAAGAAGATTTTTTTTATTTTGACTTTGTGATCCGGTTTATATAAATCTGCAATCAATTAAGACGTTCAGGGTAGCACTGCCTTATCACCATTCACCGAACAATTGGGATCCCATTAAAGCCATTACCGTTCTCACCAATCTCTGCTCGCAATCCGATCCAGGTCACTCAATCCGTTCCGGTGTCGTTCGGTTCGAGTCTCACGTTGTCGTACTGTAAATTGGAACAAGTACCCACACCTAGCACCAAAGAATAGCAGAAGAAGAGGGTGGCATCATTCCAAGTTCATACCGCACCGGGTAACCTTCGGGGCATCCAGAGGAGGGTTCACCTTTGCCTTTACTGGCTTGACAGGAGCGCAGCACTGCTTTATGTATATCAAGGCTCCAGCAAGAAAGTGTGTTCCAGAGTGATGCCTATCTTAGTCGACGAGCTATTTCAGCTTCACCTCGTTGAACCCGGGGATTGACTCAACTGCTCTAGTACGGTAAGGTACGCCAACGATGGCAGTTAGCAATCGAATCACAGTTTTTACATTATAAAGTACTTGGAGGTGTTCTCCGTGAAATCATTACCAATATCTAAACAGTTCCAGAAATTGTGTTTTTGGTTTCACGGAAACTTAATTAGCTGAAATGTTAATTGAAGTTAATAAAATAAAATATTGAATTGTTAGTTCAACTGCTAGTTTTTAATGGCTTTTTGGTAGAGAATAATCCCCATTGAAAGATTTGTTCCTCTTCGTCTCAAGACCAACTGAATGACTGAAGAAGAAGAAGACATCAGCAGACAGAAATCTACGGTGGCTAAAGGTGGTGGGAGTGAGCTTCATGAAGCGGAAAATATTGGTATTATCGTCGTTTTAAATGCTGTCATGTCCCTGTTATTATTCTCAGATTGAACTTTAACGGAACATCTTCTGTGCTGAATCGTGGCACCCATTTGCGGGAGGTGGTGGAGGGAAGGTCGCCCAGTTGGGGAAAATGGCATTTCCCATCAGTATTGGCGAAGATCCGCGTGCGATGGTCTCTTATTGCCAGTACCACCCCTTTCCCTCACGGGAACAATTGGCTCCCCTTCCACCACTTTGGGTCCCTAGTCCCGCTTACAAAAGTGGAAATTTGAATCGTTCAACGGATCGGATCATGCTAACCTGAGGGGCAACAAAAAAACGAAACGAGATTGTTTTTACTGTAATTCTTATTGCTAGCGTCTCATTTGGATATGGAGGCGAATTGAACGTAATTGTTTGACGCCTAGAGAAGGGGTGGAGTCGAGACAAAACACGAACAGAATTTGATTCACATTCTGAGAAGGTTAGGGTCTGATCCTGGCTTTTGGTTAGGAATCGAGCAGCATCAGTGACATTTGCGAAAGCAATGACAAATAGCGTGGGTTGTGTGAGGAATTTCAGGAAATCAATGATTGGGTTTTGCTTACTTATTTTTGGCGCTGAGTTGAAGCTAATATGACAATGCTTCAAGAAAAGATTTTTGATTCTTTATTGGTATAAGACCAGTAATGTTGGTTGACTTTTTGCGCTGTAACAACGTTTCGAACACATAACAGTTAGAGATTACTCCCGAAGAAAAATGACAGATATATATATGACATCTTGAAGCCTCCCTCCCAAAGGATCGCATCGCATATCCGGGGTAACTTTTTATCCCGGGGAAGTATGCATGAAATAACCCCGTTGGAGCCCAGGGTGATGTGTGATGTATGGACGAATCCATTTCCACGAAGGTTTTCCATCAGTCTGGTCGGTCCACAGCAGCAGCGTCGAAATTCATTTAGCGGCCGTCCCTGATGTGTGTCGTTCAACATCATTCATCATATCAAACATCCGGTAACAAGATATGCGAATGAAAATCCTGTCCTTCCTCGGCGACCGCCAGAACCGCAAATCGAGAACTTTTCTATGTGGATTTGGAGCCCAGCCCAGCCAGATACTGGACATGGTTCTATATTGAATTTGACAGTGAAAGGCAGCAGCGTCAATTTTATTCAAATATCAGCACACGGACTGGGCGGGCATATCTGGCGCGCTGTTTCCGACGGTTCTGGCCAACCAATTGACCACCGGGATGTATTTTATCGTTACACGTTTTGGCTCGCATTATACAATTAGCTCAGTCAGTGTCGAATGTTGAAACTTGCAAATTACAGGCTGTAGCTATTTTTGATGAATATTGACAGTCCAGTTGTTGAAATGTTTCAGATATTTTTTAATGCAAAAACTCTGGAAATACCTAGTTCTAGTGCAAAAGACTGTGAATTTGATACTATTTGAGGATATGAAGGCGTCTTCAAATCCTTCAAGCCCGAAAAAGGGGCATGCGAGTAAACTCAATTCAAAATTATTCATTGCTATTCACGTGGTTAAGGTTATTCCATCGAAACAATAATTAAAATTCTGGATATTTGAAATGGTGAGATGGGGAGAAACCCAGAAAGTTCCCAATAAAATCATTTCATTCATTGCATTTAAATTGATTTAAAAAAATTGAAAGATATCCAACTCTTTAACTGTCTGTTTAAAACTTTACCTGTCCACCTTGAAAATGATTCAAGCAATCTTCAGATCGCTTTCCGGGAGAAGCACTGGCAGCAATTGCGCCAACAACGACTTCATTTCTTCGTAACGAGTTCTCCATCATTCCCAAGACATCATCGTCCCGCGCCCAAATCCGGAACGCTTCTACATTAGCGATCCGAGAGGAAGAAGTGACGCTCGTTCTGCTCCCATGCCTCCTCGTCTGATTAAAATTCTATCGGCATTGTGAAATCGCAGCATGACGCGCTCGATACACATGCTGCTGCTGCCATGTAAAAGTTCCTCCTTCAACTCCAAATTAATCTTCTCAGCGAACCACGTTCTTCACGCTACTCTCGGACGACTCTTTTCCACCGCCGTCGCCGCAGCATCCTCTCACCTTAACCGGCCAGTTAAAAGGGTCCATTGGCGTGTAGCGTCCCAGTTCCAGTTCCAGTCGGTCCATTTTTAATTTAATTGGATTCAGACAATTGAACGAAAATGTTGTCTCTGTTGGGGATCCGATTCTCTTCGATTCTGGTTCGATTTGACCCGATCTGCTGCCTGCTGACGGTCCCACGTTTCCGCGAGACGGCAAACCTGTTCCAGGGTTTTTTTTCCTTTCTTCGGAGGCCACAGACAGTGCACAGTGGGAAAAAAGGGCCCCAAAAATTACCGCAACATGATTTCGCGCAAACCATCGATTGCTATACACCAAAAGCTTCGTTTTTGCACCAGGAACAATAATCCGATGAAAAATCGCACTGCACGGACCGGTGGCCGGAGTACAGGCCACCGGAAGATCTGGATTTTGGGAAAAAGTATCAGATTAATCCAATTGTGAACTGATAAGCTTTCTTCTACAATGAATAGTCATGCAAAACAATCCTAGAATAATAATAAATACCATAGGACCCATCGGAACCGGTTCCACCGATATCCGGTGGCCACATCCGGAACCGCATTAGGAAACAGCGTAAACCTGTCATGCGACGTATCAAACTTCTTGATTTTGGATGGGGACATGAGTTATACACTCTTCTTTTAAAAACATGAAGTTTGATATGTCGCAAGAGTGGTTTCAGGAATTTGCCAAATATGATCTTCGGATGTGGCCACCGGAGAACCTGGGAACCGGTCACCGAAGGTAAAAATACATTTTAAGGATACTCTCCATCCAAAATCAAGAAGTTTGATACGTCGCATGACAGGTTTACGCTGTTTCCTAATGCGGTTCCGAATGTGGCCACCGGAGATCGGTGGAACCGGTTCCGATGGGTCATATGGTATTTATTATTATTCTAGGATTGTTTTGCATGACTAATCATGGTAGAAAAAAGCTTATCAGTTCACAATTGGATAAATCTGACACTTTTTCCCAAAATCCGGATCTTCCGGTGGCCTGTACTCCGGCCACCAGTCCGAGCAGTGCGATTTTTCATCGGATTATTGTTCCTGGTGCAAAAACGAAGCTTTTGGTGTATAGCAATCGATGGTTTGCGCGAAATCATGTTGCGGTAATTTTTTTGGTCCTTTTTTCCCACTGTGCAGTGTTTTGTCTGGCGAGCCGGTCCCTGGGAGATTGGGAAGTTCCTGGTTTGAGCTACTGCTGTTGTTGCTGACAAAGAGGTTCGTCTTTTGAATGGGTACAGGCTTTATTGGATTTCTTAAACAATTAAAAAAAAGTGAAAATATTTTTTTTTGTTTCTTATACTTTTTATCAACTTGATGTAACGGTTCAACTTGATATACTGCCCCTGATCGCATAAATGTCCCATATGCATTTTCATCGATTTCGAGTTATTGATGCAGTTTTGTTCAAAATTGTGTGCTCTTTCAAAAGAGCCTATGACATCCAATACTTTGTTCCAGAAATCCGGAGGAAATCCAGTTTTTTTGCGAAAACGTAACACGTAGCCTTGTGTATGGGACAAACTTCAAGTGCATTTTTCTCAGCTTGCTGTTATGCAAGTTATGCTGTTATGCAAATATGGGACATTTATGCGAACATGGGCAGTATAACGGTTCCAAAAATCAGATTGCGACTGTAAACTGCCTTAACTCTACGTGGTGTAATATTAGATACACCATTTTACAATTCGCTGCGGTTGTGAGCTTTCTGGCTCGGCAGCTAAAGTGGTCAGATCCGCGTGAAGTTAACGTAACTGAACATGTCCGTTGGACTTAGCGCAACCAGTTGTGAAAGATTAATCTGTTTGCTGGTGACAGAATCTGAGTTCTAAAAAGCTACACGTTACAATCTGGCTCCAACATTCATTAGACACAGTCCTACTGAAATGAGTAATTCTCGTTTCATAGATTCCATTTTTAATTTTATTTTTAGAAGCAAATCTTACAGAAGATTAGCAATCATGGTGTTTTATCTTTTCGGCGCATTCATACATGCTGTTGATAAGGGAAACACCAATAGATCGTCGAAGCCTCTGATCATTAGTGCTGAAAGGATATTATGGTTCTGTTCAGCAACGGAGGGGCAACCATGGTCATGCTCAGAAGCAAATCTTACAGAAGATATCTGAAATGTTTGAAATAAAAATCAAGAGCACAAACACTAAAAGAGAATAACACTTTATGCAACAAGCTGTAATATGATGATTGTTTTAAGAACGAGTCGTGTATTTATGCAACAAGGCCGAGTTGGATAAATACGACGAGTGCAGGAGAAATCGAATATGGGAACGAGCTTCAATTTTTTTTTTGCAATCCTGAAAAAAAAACATGTTGAATTGGATTTGTTATTGAAACTTTTTATTCCCAACCTTAGTTTGGCGTTCATGTTTGGTCATATAAAGTAAAGTATAACTTTTCTAAACGGGTACTGAAAGGTTGAACAAATGAGTGCTATAATCATTTTTACGCACTGAAAGTTTTATAAAAATGTACTATTTTTTCTAAAAACCATTCATAATAATAATTTTTTTAAAGATGATGATTTTATCATGGCTTCACCTTGAAAATGGTACAATTGAAAGTAGGTATAAATGTACATTTAGATTTCAATTTAGAAAAAAAAAAATTGGTATATTATTTATAATATTTGGTTTTTCATAAATTCATGTCTCAGTGAAAATTATATTGTTCTACTTATTTGTCCTTTTAAACATATCAAAAACATAAAAATAATGCTGTTTATGTAAACTTAACTTTGTTTTGTTAAATCAGTGTTGCAAAACCGGTGGGAAATTTTTGAATGTCTTGTGAAATTAATTAAAAAAATTTCAAGCATAAGATTTTATTTCAAAAATATGAATTCAATATTTAAAAAGAAAACCGAATTAAATATTAAACAATAGTAGTTCAATCGAATGGGTTTACATGAAGGTAATGAGCATTCTGAAAATAATCTACAAGTATTTGTATTTTATTGTCGAAAAAAAATAGGTTGGGTAAAACTTACACTTTCTATTAACTTGTATGCCAATATTATGATTTTTATACATTGATACCAATTAGTTGAAAATTAAAAGGGGGAATAAACTGACCATGTTCGCATTAATGTCCCATATGCAAAAACAGCAAGCTGAGAAAAACGCACTGAAAACATCAACTCTTTCTTCAAGCTCTTCTGGCAGCACCATCAGCTTGTTTGATTGCATGAGCGTCGTGACGCCAGCCTCAATCTTTTTCTGCAGGAGCAGCAAGTGCTGTCAGAAGAGCTTGAAGAAAAAAACATTCAGCGGGGGTGTTATCAGCGCCGTACCTAGGGGTTGGCGCAGTTGGCGATAGCCGTCTAAAAAGCTTTGGTGATGAGAAACTATTAAAACTTTTATTTCCTGAAATATTAGTTTCAGTTAAAACAAACAAATAATATTTTATCATGGTTTGAAAACATGCATACAGCCTTGTGTGTGGTCCAATCCATTACCTGCCAAAGGTACCGACCGGGATTTGAACCCTGAACCTTCTGCTTGTGAGACAGAAGCCGTAACCATTAAGCCACGGAGCCGGTTTGAAAACATGCATACAGCCTCGCACAAAAAATAATTTTCTGGAATATAAAATTTAATTTTACGAATTAAAAATGAACAAAAAAAAATACCGTTGAAAAAAATCAATGCAAAACATAATTTTGAAAAAAATAAAATTAAGAAAAATATTCTCAAGCATAGTTTTGGAGAATCACTAAAAATTTCTTATATTCCTATTTTTACCAAGTAAAATGCTTTTATTATTATCATTAAAATAAGTTTCATCATGAATTGCGCTGGATTTTGAATGATTTTTAATTGATTTTGACGAAATTTGGTTCTGCCGCTGCATGTTGAACAATTGTACTTATGATTTGTTAATTTTAAAAAAGGATTTTTTTTCATTATTCTAATTACACCGAAATAAAATCCAACGTCAATTCAGCAAATTAATACTAGATCAGATCAAATTATGCAGGCATAGAAAATATCAAATTTTCTAACAAGCTATAGCAAAAATTTATCATGATTGAGCATTCAATTCTGTGCATTTATCTAAAAAATAAATTAAACAACAAACTAAACCGTGTTATCGATTTTATGAAATCTGAGAGAATATTCAGCCAACTAAATTCCTAAAATAAATTTTCAAATCAACCTATCTCATTTTAATTTAAAAATAAAACTTGAAAAACTGTGTTTCTGAATTTAGCCATCAAATTTAGATCTCCAATTGCAATTATAAAATCAAAACTCATTGAAGCAATCATTGAAAACGAACATCGATTTATCAAAATGCTTGTAAATTTGGGAGGGGCGTCAAGTTGATGCTTCGCCAAGGGCGCCGTGGAACCAAGGTACGGCTCTGGGTGTTATAAATTCTGCAACATTTTAATTAGTGGACGAATCTTTTCTCACTCTTCGGCAAAATTGTTCCCTGGAACACGGACTATGAGCTCATGAGGTTTTTGGAAAATGCAGAAATCGTAAAGGGGATCTAAAGTGACAAAAATCAAAACGCACCGATTTTACGGGTCAAATCCCATTTAAAATTCAAGAGCAAAGTGCCAGGTCCTGTCGCAATCAATCAAGCTCATATTTGGGATTCGGGCTCAGTACACCTAGGACTACAGACTATTCCACCTCAGTTTGCGGCATAATCAAAAATAAATGGATGGACTTACTTACAGTTTAATTGTTTTCGCTAACCGTTTGTTGCAAACGGAATGACCTAAAAATCGTAGTTTGTTTTTTGAAATGATTTAAAATTCCAACTCCCAACCCCTGAAAAAAGTTGGAACGGTAACTTCAACTCGCTGGTTCTCGGGCACACCTCAACCAATCGGGACGATTATTTTCTCTAGTGATTTGTTAGGATGTCTACATAGTGACAAAATGTGTAAATTTGAATGGTTTAATTTTGGAAGGTTGAATGTTACCTCTTTAAGATATAATTTTACCTCAATTTTGACTGAAAAAGTTACTTACATAAGAAATGTGATAAAATTACACATGTTCAGAGTTAAAATTGCTCATTTTTTCTGACATAAAAGATGTAAGACTTTCCAGATGTAATTTCATCTTGATTTATTCACTGTGTAGATAATCCTAGAACTTTGCAGAACTCAATTTGCTCAAATCTGTAATTTTTGCTATCAAAAACACCGTTCCAACTTTTTGTATCGAGTGTAAAAAAAAATCGCCGAAAATTCCGCCGTTGCAGAGGTTTTACACTCCACGTACATTAACCTCTTACAGTGGCCGTGGTTTAAAAATAAGTCGAAACAATGTTTTCGGTCGCAGAAATTACAGATTTGATCAAATCGAGTTCTGCAAAATTTTAGTTTCCATTCCAACTTTTTTGGGAGGCTTGGGCGTCCGTGTAAGTTGGACATGCGTTGAGCGTTCCAGTGTTAACAAATCGATGCCTCTGTGCTCTCTTGTACTAAGTTTGCTGGTTTTCCTATCTAGTTATAGCATAAGAGAGCAGAGAGGCATCGAAATAAGAACTGCCCGTATGGGTCATTTTAATAACTACTCAGGGCATTTTTCAAACGAAAAACTACTCAATAGTTCTAAAAGAACTCCACAGCAATATAATTGCCGTATTCGGCCGAATGCACTTGTTTTTCATCGCTAGTATTCCCAGTACTCACTTTCTCTGGGCAGCATTGGTAACAGTTACGGCAAACACCAAACCGCGCTGCGTTGAACGCCCGCCCAAGGGCCCACAGTAGCACAGTTCTTGGTCCCAGTTGTTTGCCACTGAATTCGCTTGAAAAACGGATGCTCGTGTTTGCGGCTGTAGGCAAACGCAGAGGAACGGCGAAAACAACATCAGCACTTTCCAGACACCGATCGAGATGGAAATGCAACCGGGGGAAAATGAAATCTGCTTCGGTTGAAAAAAATTAATAAATTTCCCTGTTGCTTTTGTGTATACCTTTCCATTGCTGTTTGTTGCGGTACTAAGTGGATTCCCCCGGAGAACGGCTTTCGTCCTTCGGAGGCACCATCTTTGAATTTTTCTGGTGGAGAGAAGAGGAAAACTGCATTTTTTGCAATACACGTGTTGATACTTGAACTAGTAATTGTCGGAATGTATTCCGCAGGGAATTTCCCCTATTTGTTCAGGTTTCTGCAACGCAAAATAATCGTTCACCTTTGAGTGCAAGAAAATGAAAATAATATCCAAAGGGCTTTTCCCCTTCATTGGACGTTTCCACATGGTAGCATCTCGGCAGCTTTCCCAAAAACAAGTGGAAATCAAAAGAGGGGGAATGGAAAATTTCACCACCTTTCGGCCAAAGTTCTGTGCGCGCGCGAGAGGCTCATTCATTATTCACTGATTTTCCTTCCTAATTCACATCATTTACAGCACATTGAGGCGTGCAGATATTGGGTATATTTCTTGTAGCCACAATACTGCTGAAAGAGGGTGATGTCTCTTCCTCAGGGAAGGTGAAAGCGAAAGCATTGTTACGATATCGCAACATTCGCCACAGATGTGAGCTGAAATTGATACTTTGTCACTGTGGAAAATTGATTTCGCAAACACACCGAGGCGTGATTCTGTGCAGTCATTACAAACGAAATGTATAGGGAAGCGATCGAGTGAGGGAGTGTTTTTCGATGTAATGTTTATTGCTTTTAAGGGCGAATAATGAGTTTATAGTATTTTATTGTCTGCAGGAAGGGAAAGAAAAGGTCGATATCGATTTTGCGACAATGTTCTGGCGAATGTTATTTTAGAAGTCTCAGAAAACTTATAGTGTCATGTACTACCGCATAGTAGAAACGCGGCAGAATAAAATTCTCTTCAAACCTTCTTCGAGAATCTGGAAGCTATTTTCTTTTTTAACAATATTTTTCGACGAATTCAATCTAGTAGGGGAAATTCTCGTATGTTTGGCATCCAATTTGTTGATTTTCACTATTTAAACAACTAATTTTGCACAACTTTTGATAGAAACTTGCTTGCTCACTTCTTATTGAGCTATTAACAACTCGATTTCAGTTGAAAACGCTTTTAATGGGCTGTAATAGAAAGTCAAAGTGCTGATATGGCAACATTAGAGGCACGCTGAAATTCAGACTACCGTAAAACGGGGTGACTTTGATAGCCGGGGTGACTTTGATAGGTTAGCTATTTTTCCGCAAAATGAAGAGTACAATTAAAAAACGTAAGGAATGGTTCAGAAACATACTGACCGTGGTAGAGAAGTGTTCAAAGTTCCTCAAGAAGAAGTTTTCATAAAATTTTGAAGAGTTTAAAAAGTTAGTTAACTATAGTTAAGAAAATGTTAATGAAAGTCATTATTTTAAACTTCTCAAAGTGTCATGATTTTCTCAATGAACATGATTTCGAATCGGAAAACGGAATGCATTTTCGGATTCTTTGGACAATTTTCCACTAAGAGAAGATTAAATAAGTTTGTAAATAATAAATAATATGTGTTTTTGAAACACAGTTAAAAAAATCTTCAAATTTATAGGCATTTTCAGTTGAACAAATTTAATGTAAAATGTTTAAACTTGTGATTCGTGCTTCGAATTCAGTATAAAATGCAATAAAAATCAATAATTTTATAAACAAAACTAGTTTTAACAAATTTCAGGCAAAATTCCGACTTTTTAACAATTTTACCTAAAATTTATAGGTATTTTGTTAAAAAGCTTATAAACTTAGTTAATTTAACATAAACATTGATTTTTTTCTTACAAACTATATCAGCTACTTTAGTGATGGTACATTTAACGTAAAAATAAAGTTGGAACATCTTAAATATGATTTTAGCAAGAAAAACTATGACTATCAAAGTCACCCCGGAATTAAAACTAAGAATTTTTAACGTAACTATTTTTCTAAACACTACTGAAAAAACTTTTTTTTCCAAAATAGTGCATGGACTTTGTGTGGCCTACCCCAGTACATGTTTTAAAAATAATAATCATGAGAAAACCCTTACCTGTTGGAAAATATTCTAAAAACAATTTGAAATCCTATCAAAGTCACCCCGGTTTACGGTATCTTAAGAATATCGAATATTCGCATTTGTAATTTGGCAGGAGCCTACCAGCCTAAATGATTAACCTCCGCCTGGAGGTTGTTAGGGGGAATGTTCTAAGTCAGAAATTCAGATGTCCAGAATATTCTTTCGGTGAAACTGATTTCATCACTGTTTGAAGTTAAAAAAAAAACTTTCACCTAAACCATTAAATCTTGCTTAATCTTTGAACAGAGCAGTAAATTATCATTAAGATATCAATTTGAGGATCCCGAAACATATTCCTGACACTGCATATAGAGAACCGATGCATAACATGAGCCCCAGAGTAATTGGGAAGTGTAAAATAGTGTTATTTCATTCAATTATTTTAACACTGTTATGACTGAATGCAAAAACTAATCATGCAGCATTGTTGTCAACAGTATGAAGAACAATTTAGCAGAAGAAAGTATGACATTTTATCCATTTTCAGTAATGTTTTGTCGATTGGTAGGGAAAATGCTGCCAATTTTCAGAATTCCTGGATATTTAACTAATTCCTGTTATAAACATCTACTACGGTAAAACTCAGTTTTTCAACTAATGTACTGTTGAACGGCCTTAAAAATTAAACAAAATATTCAAATCTAATTTACCCTGAGGTGTTAATTGAATTTAATGTAATAAAAACTCTTAGCAATCAAACGCAATTGTCAGTTTTCCGGTAAGTGCCGGTCCAAAAGGTTAAAATACTTGTGGTTTGGTTGAGCTTTAAGCATGATTCCATTACTGTGAATACAAATAGGCGGGTTGTTCCTTTTTTATTCCGCTACATATATTTAATATCTTGACAGATACGTATTTCATCTACTACTTGCAAATTTCTTCCGTGTTCTGTTATCGAAATTTTAATACTTCATACGCAAAATTTTAAATCTGGCAACATTGTTCGTAAATTTCGAGTACGCCATTGGATTCTAAATGGAAAATTCTTCAAATTTGCTTACTCAAAAGTTGGCTTATTGTTAAGTTTTCTTTTAGGAAAGTGTATTAAAAAATTAGGTTTTTCTAAAACATTCTAGATTAAATCTAAAAAAGAGAGGGATGCCATGGGTGCGGGGGCGAACCAAAAGTCACCAAACTTGGGATTCTTTGTTTTTGAGGCAAAAACAATCCCCATGAAAAAAAATGAGCAGATTTGGTGAAGGTCGATGTAGCACATGTGGTCACTTGGGAAACAATGACATTACGTGTGGTTCTATAGGGATGACGTCTTATTGGTTTAAATTAGAATAAGATAGTGGTAAGGTGGTAGATGGTGTCTTTCACTTTTGGGATACTGACTGTCAATGATGGTTCTGAAATCAGGGTCCAAAAATAGTAAATTGAAATGAAAAATAATCTTTATGTGTAAAACGCTTCTACAAACAACACAAAGGAAACCATTTTTTGATTGAAACATTCTGAATCAAGATTTGAATTTTTTTCTAAAACAAACATGGCCGCCAAATGGCCGATCCGGAGTGATGCCTTCCAGAGCCTTAAGATGCAGCCGGAGCATTGTAGATGGAGGCGGTGAATAATAATAATAATAAATTGTCTAATTTTTTTTTTTTGCTTGTTGAGTTCCGTTGTTGTGAGTTGAGTTCCGTGAAACATGGTTTTTGGATCCTTGCATAAATTGAAGGTTTTCAGCGTGAACAAAAAATCACCAAGCCCAACGATTATTATTGCGACCCACGTCTCGTTAGGCTTCACATATCAAAGGTAACATCCTCATTATTTGAAACGTAATACGACCCTCCACCCACCTCCTCCACTTAACTCCATAAAACGGCCACAAACCCAGGGATCTGGTGGGTGGCACCCGGGATTCCATCAGTTCAAACGTCAAACACAGGATGCAGCCAGCCAGCTCCCGGCGAACAAGGCTCACTTAACCTTTTCGGTAATTCAATACCCTTTTCCGAGCGATAAAATCACCTCCCGGGAGATGAAAGGTTCTTCTTCGCGGCGGAGATGGGGCGCCGCCGGAGGCTTCTGGAAAGGAATCCGACTGCTGGCCCCTTGCTTGGAACTTGCAAAGAGGCAATTCACGGCGGAAATTATACGCTTCATGCGTGATAGTCTGAAATTATATTAAAAGCAGCTACCGGGATTTACGAAAACAAACAAGCCCCTTCTCTTCGCCGTCTGTCCTGAGACTGAGAGAGTGGTTTCGGTTAGTTTGATGGTGGGCCGGCTATAGTACGTACTGTATGAGTTTGGTTAGGGTGATCAAAATATTTGTCAGAAGTTCTGATGCTATCCTTTGATTTTACTTGACACTCCAACCAATTCAAAAACAAATCATACATGACAAAAATTTAATCAGCACCAAGATCACCCTAACCCTCTGCTACATGAGGTGTGAATTATGTTCGAAGGCTCATCTCATCTTCTTCGCATGATCTCGCATGCTTTCTGTTGCAAGAAGGCCCGGACGCCTCCCTCCTTCTGTACGATGATGGAAGATCGAAGAAAGTAGCTTCGCAGCGCTCGTCCGAGGTTTGATTCTTGGGTCGTGGCGGCGGCGTGCAAGTGAATACGTGATTTTAATGCTTGATGGCGAGATGCATCGGGAGGAAGCTCAAAAAAGGGGTTGAACGAGGGGATACGTTTGTAAGGATGTGCCAAATATGGTTACTCAACGATGCTGTGGGTTGAACATTCACGTGGTTGCGTGTCGGAATATTGAATGTGATTCAACACTTGGATGAGCTTTCAATTTAATTAGATGAATGTGTTGAGTGGTACCAGATGAAGGTATGTTCTTGTATTCATTTATACAAGAAATAACTATACTGAGTGCTCTAAATTGATACTTTTTCACTATTGTAATTACAGTTTAAAGTAAAATATTAAAAACAATTTAACAGCTCTGATCAATTCTCTGAGCCGTCAGGAAACGATGTTTTCTTGAAGTTGCTGTATGCCCAACAATTGCCTATTTTTTAATAATATCGATTCTCAAATGGCATTATAACTTTTAAAACATATCTTTGCAAGACAGGTTGGTTTGATTGTTGACATAAAATGTTGATAGTACTCCTTTAAGACCCAACTCCGGTTTAAGACGGGCTTCGATCTAACAATTCGCCACTCCAAAACTCTGAAATTTTTTAAAAATCATAAGATTTTATTTATTTTGTTATGAAGGTAATCAATTTTTCTGAGGTCAATTCAATCTTAAATTTTCTACGTTAAAACCTATTAGTCAATATCTCGACTAAATCATTTTGTGATTACAAGCCATTGTATTAACATTTGAATAAAAAAAATGTTTTAAAATGCATTTTACACCTGCCCAGTTGTTTGGCAATCATTGGTTTTTAATACATCTGAGTATTGAGGTTTTTTTTTTTGCCGAAAAAATAAAATTTTTCAGCATCATCAGTGGGGGTGACTTTGGGTCAAAAAATGATACACCTCTCGTAATTTTTTAAAAACAAAACCAATTTAAATAACATTGAAAAACTTTTTAAGTAGAATTGTTAATATTTTCCCAAAATATGGTGGAAATTGATGAACTCTACCTTAATTGCCAATCGTTTGAAAATTGACCCAATCTCACCCCTTAACTAAAATGTTGCTCAAATACAAAGATATGGTAAAAACAAGTCATCCAACTTTGTTTCTTGTTCGAGAGACTCGTATTGACATGCTACAATGTTTGAAGTAGAGATTTTCAAACATCTAGGTACTTTTCGAGCAATTACAACAAAAATATTTAAAAAAAAGATTTTTCGAGAGGTAATTTTTGGCCAAAAACGTACCTCAACTTTAGACAGATGCCAAAATGTAAGGATTTGTTATAGGAACGAGATTTTTTCAGCTAAGTCATCTTAAGATGTCCCCTTAACAACCCTTTTAACAACATTTAGTTTCATTTAGAAGAACTTAAGAAATGGTCAAATCCGTAAAAAATCACTTTGACCCAATTTCATCCCCAGACCCAATGTCACCCCCACTGACGGTACTGAACAAAGGAGTTTTACGTAAAAATTAAAATAAAAAAATCAAAAAATTAATAATTTTGAAGTTTTTTTTCAAAAAATATTTTTTTGCTCCTTTATTTTTTCGGACCGGTTTTGACGGGGGGAGGGAAATATTTGCAACGGCCTTATTCTTTTTAAAATGAATAACAAAAGTGTCAAAACATTTCTGTGGAAGTTAAAATGCAAATTTTTGATTGTTTTTCCCCAATGTAAACAAAATCTATTTTTTTTCACTCAACTTGAACGCGAAAATTAAATTCATCTAAACAAAAACACAACTCACCCTCTTCGGGGTAGAGAGTGTTCTAGCTTTTGCAAACTTTTTCGTCTAATTATGGCAGTGACACGTTAATGAAACTGTCATCGGCAGACAATTTCAGAAATGTTTGAATTTCACTGGTGTTTGCCTCTGCTCGACTGCAGATCAGAACGTTTTGTCGAACAGTGCTGTGCTGGTAGTGTAAATTTTACAATCTCATCACCGTGTCGTTGCCGCTTTGTATTTTGAGAATTTGAAAGTACCCATTTCCTAACCTCCCTCCCTCCCAGCTTCAATTTTCACCGCATGGTGTAGATACGGCAAACAAATGGGTTTATGGATCCCGCTGAGAGTGTATTGGGTACATTTCGGTTTGATGCGTTGGGAGGCAATTTTGGTGGAGTAATTACTTTTCGGCAGCAGTTGTGGTTTTCAATTTTAAGGGTTTGAAAGGAGTTTTGAGGATTTGTATTGAGGTTTTTCTTACATTGTTTTTGATTTTGAAATGCCAAACCAAACCTGTAACACATGAAGTAGCAACTATCATTCCTTTTTTTTTAAATTCCATCATTTGTTACTTAATCCGTTTGCTTGGATCGCTTAAACAGGAATTTTTATTAAGTTCTCCCCATCCCAAAAGACTTTTGCAAAAATGTCGTTATCCGTACATGATAGGATCAACTCCTTTCCAATATAATACACTCATGTGGAATTGACGATACCGCCACGTCATGCACATTATGACCACAGACAATCGACTGAAGTTTTTTTTAAACATTCATAAACGGTTGGTTGATTTTTTTTTACTATAATCATTCAGCAGGAATTTCATATTAACTCACTGCTCACAAAATACAACAGTCACTTGTCTGTGACCCCATAACTTCCGACCATCATCTCTTCGTTACAATCGATAGTGAGGGTGGAAGAGGGCAAACTTCCGAGGGTTATTCGTTGTTTCCTCATATATATTTTTTGTGTTTGCCGTAAACGGTAGGGATATGTTACATGGCATCCTTACGTGTGGGTAGGAAAATGGCAATTTTCTTCGGCTGAGATACTTTGGAGGCAAAAATAAATGACGAAGAATCCAGCACGGAATTCTCATTACACGGATGGATTGAACTATGTATTGTGTTTTGTGTGATTGCCGATTGCATTTTTCATAAGGGTAAACAGCAACCATGGAAGTTGATGTCTTCTTATTTCAAATTGGTCAAACTTACGGACCCAATTCTGCAACAACCTGATTGTAAAAATAGTAAAACTTTTTTGTAAAAAGTTTTGTAGACAGTACTTAAGGGGATGAATTAAAAATTATATTGATAGTTCTCGGAAGCAAGCTTAGCCGAACGGTTACGCCGTCCGCTTTGTAAGCGGATGATCATGGGTTCGATTCCCATCTGCTCCAACCTTCCATCGGATGGGGAAGTAAAACGTCGGTCCCGGCCTTGGTTGTTGTTAAGCCGTTAAGTCTCATTCCAGTTGTGGGAGTCGTCTCCCTGCTATAATTACAATAAACACACCAAACCAAACCTGCTCTGGTGGCATCGCTGGCGGCGGTTTGACTCGCAATCCAAAGGTCTCCTTGGAGTAAAAAGCGGTTTGGGTGCCCTCCCCCATTCAAGCCTTCGGACTCCTAGGATCGAGCAGAAACTTGCAATAGAGACCACAAAAGACCTGGGGGTCGTTAATGTGAATGGTTTGATTTTTTTTTTGTAGTTCTCGTAGTTAGTTCTCGAAGTTACAAAAAGTTCTCGAAGTTCTCGAAGCTACAAAAATGTGTGTAACAAATATCTTGGTTCAAAAAGCTCAAGTTGATGTGCACCATTTAGCTGTTAATTGATATTGATTAAAATTAATATAATTTTTTTAATCGTACTCAAATTTGATGGGGCTCTCTTTTTGGCACCACCCTAAGATTTCACTTTTTCGTGAATGTTGTGAAAAGCCTCCGTTTACGAAATGTGACATCTCGGAAATCGCAAGCTATAGAACATGGGTGGCCAAAGTTTTTTTAATTTAAATGTTTAAAAAACTGGTGGCGAAGCATAAAATATTATAAATCATAAACTTTTCAATCAATTTGTTTGGAAATTAACCGCAAAAAAGGAGGAAGGGAGTCCAAAAGTGTACACGTGGTTTATGGGTGGCTTCTCATCAAGAAAGCGTTTAAATTATTAGATTGTAAAATAAATTCAATAAGATAACCAAGCTTTAACAAGCATTCAATTTAAAAGCCCAACCCCTATTGGGGTTGTGTAAATTTAAATTAAGGGTTTAAATCAATGTTTTTGACAGCAAAGTCATTTTTTTTTTTGAATAATACCTCTGTTTTGAATCACTCTTTTACAAAAAAATATTCAGCGAACCATTTAAAGTTGTTCATCATATTATAAAAGAACAGTTTTGATCTATCTTCCAGTGTTGCACCAAACCGACCATTTTGTCAAAAGAGTTAATTGATTTTCTAAATATTTTGATACCGGTAAAAATTAACAATGTTAGCTCATTTGATTAAAAAAAATCCCAAGCAGAGATAAATAACAAGAATAATGCGTAATAGTACCAAATAATGATATTCCTGAATCTTTTGAAATTTATCTGAAGGATTATGCAAGAGCAAAGTTTATCAGACTATTTTAAGGTATTGTTTTGATATTGCAAAATTGCTAAATTTTTCGTTTACATTTTAATAACACTTGCTTCAAAATGAACTGCTGGACTAAAAAACGGCATGAAAATACCAAATTGTGGTATAACTTAGGCAAATAACAGCAACCAAAATATGCCCTTGGTTGCCAAAATCATGTATGTGGTAAAAAAAAAATAAACCAGCAAAACCAAGTTTTGGTGTTCATGCAATGTTCCAAAACCAGAATACCTAAACTTGGTATTAAAATGGTTTTATTTTGTGGTATTATTTCACCCTTGGAATAACATGGATCGGTATTGTTATGATCTTCCACATACAACATATATGTATGATTTCATGGTATTTAACCATCTATTACTGGGCAACAAAGGGTACATTTTGGTCCCTGTTATTTGCCCAAGTAATACCAAAATTTGGTATTTCAGTTTTATTTATCCCTGCTCGGGATCTCCTCAAATACATGAAAAAAAAACTACTGATCCGTCAAATGGTACGAGGAAATGTTGGACAAATAAATTTCCTACATGCGCCAGCATCAGCAAACAACTCGGAGGCTTTTCCCGGAAGTAACTACATCCGCAACAAATCTAACCTGTCTTCGATTTATGACTTATTGCCACAACCGAGTTTATCGCGTGCCCGAGCTGGTTTGCTTTGTAGTTGGCTTCCATCAACATTGTCCTATCTCGGGCATAAATCGATCCCTTTGACTTTTGGAGAACATTTCCGTTTCGGCATCCTCAGGGGTACTCAACTACCCCAGACTGGGTGGGGGGAACTGGATGTTGTTTGGCTGCCAAACTGCATGTTCCGATGCTGGTCTGCGTCGCGCCGGAAACAACCCCGAAACGGAACGCCCGAGCTTTCGTTGTTTTGTTTGCACCCCAAAACCCAATGAATAAAATTAACATAAAATTTGAAGGATGTTGCTTCACTTGTGGCCGCAGACTTGGCCAGGTTCGGTCCACCAGGGTGTGGGGCCAAGCCTACGGCGGTGGGCTCGCCTTTCCAAGGAACGTCCAACGAGAATGGGAAAGGAATATCCCAAACGAAGAGCCCCAACACTACACTCTGTTGATGGTGTTGGATTGGAATTCTCTGCCATACTTAATTTTCTGAAACTGAATTGAAAACTTACAAAAAGCAAATTCACAAATCTACGTTGTTCTTAAAGTTTAATTGAATGTCTCAACTTTTCCGGAAAAAAAAACAAAAAAAAAATGTTTCATCCATAATGTTTCCTCCAAAATAATATAAAAAATCTCTGATTCAACATTTGCAAAAGAATCGTCCTGATATTTTTGTGTTGGCAACCAAAGCAACGGCATCTCTCGAGGGCAGAAAAGTATAAAATAAGGAAGTTGACGCCATCGTCATTTTCTTGTGGCTGGCTCGAGGTCTCGAAGGCAGAGGGCGCTTTTCTTCTTCTGCACTGCCGACGGCAAGGGGAAGGGGGTTGTATTTATGGCTGGGAAAATATCTAGATCGTGTATTGTTTTATGACACCAAGTTCCGATCGGGTGGGGCAAGTGCCAGCAGCGGATGTTGAACTTTTCCAGACGTTGGTTGTGGATGATGTTGTTTCGAGCATTACTGTGTTTCGAAATGTATGGTATGATTGCTTAAGGGTATGTAATGAGCACATCATTATCTCACGAAATGAAGCTGGCAGTCTTTTAAAACAATCTTATGAGGAATTTATTGCTTTATGATTTTTAACTTTTAATTTATATATTAAAAAAAATTTGTTCAGTGAATTTATAGGTTCTTTAAAAATAAATAATTAAAGAAAATACAACATTTTGCATTTGCATTTGAAATACCCTGATTTCCAATTTCTGATAATACATTTTCAAATCATGAACCTTAATAGCAGGTCGACATGCCATCTGTTGAAGATTCAGCTAAGTGTTGATTCATTTTTTTATTCTGTTCAAGCTGACATCCTCATCCAAGCCACGTTTCATCACAGAGCGCCTCATTTTCCGCCTGATGAAAAACCCGGAAAATCCCCTCATTTGAAAACGACTTCCAAGCCACAATTCCTCTCATCATGCAGGGGAAAAAAGACATCCAACCACTCTGGTGGCGCATTATGATGGTCGTCCCGAGTCCTCTGGAATAGGTACACTACATACACACATTTTTCCGGTATGACACATGCGATGGAGATAATGACGTCGTGTCTCAAAATAATGTGCCTCTGTCTATCGGATAAAAGAAGAAGACAGAGAGTAGTTGTGTGAGTGTGTGGGAAACGGAAAGCCCCCGGAAGAACGCCGTTTTCGTCCTGTTGTCGCCACTAGATCCGAGCAAATTAGAGAAGTTCTTTTCCGCCGGCTGCAGCAGGGGCAGCAGCATCACCAGGTGCCGAACTTGGTACTGCTGCAATGTCAAGTGTTTCTCCATGGTGTTGTCATTGACGGCACTTGCCGCAATAGAAATTTTGATGATAGAAACAGTTTTCCCTAGCCTGCCTTTCCTTGTTTTATGTTTTTCTTATTTGGGTAATTCTCCGCCAACTCACACAGCAGTTGCCCCGACCCCTCTTCGATTTGCGTGAAACTTTGTCCTAAGGGGTAACTTTTGTCCCTGATCACGAATCCGAGGTCCATTTTTTGATATCTCGTGACGGCGGGGCGGTACGACCCCTTCCATTTTTGAACATGCGAAAAAAGAGGTGTTTTTCAATAATTTGCAGCCTGAAACGGTGATGAGATAAAAATTTGGTGTCAAAGGGATTTTTATGTAAAATTAGACGCCCGATTTGATGGCGTACTCAGAATTCCGAAAAAACGTATTTTTCATCGAAAAAAACACTAAAAAAGTTTTAAAAATTCTCCCATTTTCCGTTACTCGACTGTAAAAAATTTTGGAACATGTCATTTTATGGGAAATTTAATGTACTTTTCGAATCTACATTGTCCCAGAAGGGTCATTTTTTCATTTAGAACAAAATTTTTCATTTTAAAATTTCGTGTTTTTTCTAACTTCGCAGGGTTATTTTTTAGAGTGTAACAATGTTCTACAAAGTTGTAGAGCAGACAATTACAAAAATTTTGATATAAAGACATAAGGGGTTTGCTTATAAACATCACGAGTTATCGCGTTCCATGTTTTGAAAAAGTTGGTCGTCATCGATCATGGCCGTTCATGGTCACCCGCGACAGACACGGACGACGAAACAAAGAGAAACGCAAAAAGTAACTTTTTCAAAACTTTTTTTCGTAAAATCGCGATAACTTGTGATGTTTATAAGCAAACCCCTTATGTCTATATATCAAAATTTTTGTAATTGTCTGCTCTACATTTTTGTAGAACATTGTTACACTCTAAAAAATAACCCTGCAAAGTTAGAAAAACACGAAATTTTAAAATGAAAAATTTTGTTCTAAATGAAAAAATGACATTACACATTAAATTTCCCATAAAATGACATGTTCCAAAAATTTTTACAGTCGAGTAACGGAAAATGGGAGAATTTTTAAAACTTTTTTAGTGTATTTTTCGATGAAAAATACGTTTTTTCGGAATTCTGAGTACGCCATCAAATCGAGCGTCTAATTTTACATAAAAGTCCCTTTGACACCAAATTTCTATCTCATCACCGTTTCAGGCTGCAAATTATTGAAAAACACCTCTTTTTTCGCATGTTCAAAAATGGAAGGGGTCGTACCGCCCCTCCGTCACGAGATATCAAAAAACGGACCTCGGATTCGTGATCAGGGACAAAAGTTACCCCTTAGGACAAAGTTTCACGCAAATCGAAGAGGGGTCGGGGCAACTTTTCCCGATTTCGTGTGAGTTGGTAGAGAATTACCCATTTCATTTTTAATTTTTAAATTTGCATCAATATTGTTTAGTTCATGTTTGCTTCTGATAGCTACTCTACTCTACCACCTCCTATCATTTCCTTTTCACTTTCTAGTGTTTTGTTGTGGTAATTTTCATGTCCAGTTTCAAAAACCATGACAGTACAAACATTACTCCATTCTTATTAATGCATAAACACAGCCAAAGATGACCACTGAAAAAAAAAGAAACATTTTTTAAAACATTGGCCAAGTCGCATAAAGCAAGTCAAACTTCAAAAATGTATCAAAAATGCATTTGATAATTTTATAGGCTGTTGGGACGCACAACTCGATTTCCATGTAAAAAATGAGAAAATAAAAAAAAAACGAAATAAATGTTTTTGTTCAAGACTTGATTATCCGAAGTCTCATACAAACCGTCAGATAATAGAACATCGGATAGTCGAAACTTTCAATAATTGAGGCTTCAAATATTGGAGTTATTGGACTGTATTTCAATGTTTGCATTTTGATAACAAATCCAGTTCAATTAGGATTTTATGCTTTTCTTATTATTTAGATACAAGTTCTTTTAACATATTTTTAATTGCCTGAATCAGGCATGCCTAACCTATTTGGCTCTTTTTCACATTTTTGTACCGTTTAAATTACATTTACCATTTCGTGATTTCATTAATTAAATCGTTTCTCAGATGACTAATGAACATTACATTGGCAAATCCATGTTGAAAATATTTTTGCAACTCGTTGTTATTTATGTTTTAAGTGAAACAAATCGGCTTGCAGGCCAGTTGTATTTTTTACATAAAATTTTGAAATAAACTTAAACTTGAATTTCTGGGCACAAAATGTTACACAATTATTGAAAAATAAGAAAATAATTATCTAACGAGTATGCTTGGAATATTCGACTTTTTCCGTCGTATTTTTTTAACAGGTATTTTTTTAACAAAAAATTATAAATTACGATTTTTCCAGATTTTGGCGAATTCCCGACTTTTCCGATTTCCTCACTTCAGTGCCCATCTTGAGATTTTTCAAGGAATTTCTAGATATCTGAATTTTTTTAATCTATATCCAACAGGCAGCGTTGGAAATTCTCATTTTGAAATCGCATTACAGTTGAAGTTTTTCTTTCAAACTTCATATGAAAAGTGTGAAAATTGAATAATTAACGTCAAATAGGCCGATTGATAATAACGATTGCCATTTTATGTTTATTAAGAAATTCTCAATAAAATGCTCAAATCCATTATTTTTTTAAATTCTTTAGAATTAATTAAAGTTTGAGGTAAACAAGGTAAAAGGCTATTTTTCCTTCGATTGGCTTTTTTTTAATGCACGGTATTTGACAAGATTCCATTACCACACCGTCATATCCCTATGAATGCAAGAGCACTCGACATACAAACACGGTAACCGCTGATGTTTTGCCACCAGATGACGACACAACAACGACGACAACGACGACGATGACGACGATGTTGATGAAGACTAGGACGACGATGTGCACATGATACCAACGACGAAACACTACTTGCTTCTTGATGGGACACCACATTTGAATGCATAAAGCGAGAAAGAGCTGTCCCATTTGAATGGCAGGAAGCTCGCCAGCATACAAGTTTTGTGTTTCCTCTGTGCAAGGGCAAGGACGGAATTCCCAAAGTGAAGTGCTCACACATGATATAATGATAAACGACGAAAAATAGGTGGAAGCAATGAATTTTTAAAGAAGTTCTGAACCAAGTCAACACCCTCGCTGCATGTAGAAAAACCCGGAACTTGTGCAGTTTTGCAGGGTTACTCAACTGGCACTTGGCCTCTTGTGCTTTTTTGGGGGGTGGTGCGGTGTGGTTTATCCCTCTTGATGGTTCAGATCCGGTTGGAGTCGGCAAACGGATGGCAATCTGTCATAATGCGAGTCCCCTTAATGGCTGCCAATTAAAACGTACGTATAGAGCAGCAGTGTGAGACGTTACCCGGTATGTGGTTCTGATTGTCTGCTCTGCCAGCAAACTGCAAAACAGGAATTGTGGTGTCATTAGGACCGGAGAGGATCAGGACTGTAACTATTTCCGGTTGCAAGGACGGACGTGGCTGGAAATTGTTGGATGAATGGAATCTGCTTTGACTTTCAGTAATGCCATGGCTAATTAGAGTAACAGATGAGCATCGCAAGTGTGATTAACGTGTGTTAGTTTCTGAGATAGCATTAACACTTGTAGCATCAACGGGGTCAAAAACGTTGGAAATGCATCTTCACCGGCTCTTTGAACACTCGGAAAAAAGTTGGAAATGCCTTTCTCATTGTAACTGAGGATAGACGCATCTTTTTTGGATCTACCTTGTTGTAGGGGATTCTTGACATCCTTCCGGATTGAATGCAACAAGAATAATCCAAATCGGTTGAGTTTTCGCCGAGATACAGCCAGATGAAGTTGCATTTCCAACTTTTTTGACCCTCTTGGTGCTTCGCGTAAGTGTTGACCCCGTTGGTGCTACAAGTGTTATTGTTCAAAGAGCCGGTGAAGATGCATTTCCAACTTTTTTTACCCCGTTGGGGCTACAAGTGTTAGGGTTTGCTTTTGGAAAAACGCTTTTCTCAGAAATCTTAAAAAATTCGTACACGGCGAGGATTCGTCCCAGGAAAAAATCCTATTATTAAATTGAAGGTTTAGATGCGCTCTTTCGATTGAATTTAGGCCCGAAACCCGGAACTTAAAGTCTGATTTTTGAGAGCTCTTTTTCTGAAATACATGAGCGATGTCTGTACCTATCCTCTCTTAAAAATTTGTGTCTTCCATCATTGGAAAACCGCTCGTAAAACCCACAATTTTTATATTTCAGATCTGTAGCCGTGGTCTCGGAAACGAATATGTTATTGTTCGATTCACAAGTTTCGACCAGCAAATGTGGTCAAATCGATTTTTAGAGGTATTTTTTGACTATTTTACAGATAACACTTTCAAATTAACGGAATTCAGTTTCAAACAAAAAGGCCATTCGAAAACATGCGCCATAAACTGCTTGGGCCCAAAATTTGAAGCTTTTCCAAAATGTATTTCCAGAGATATAGCCATATTAGTGTTTTACGTCTTATTTTTACCCTATTTTTTCCTATTAAATTTTTGGTTTTATACAGAATCATATACTGAACATCAAATTCAAAGTCCCAGCCCATTCTCGATCGAAAGCATTTGGTATGAATTGTATTCGAGTAAATTTTGATATTAATCAGACGGTTGATTCAAAAGTTAGAGCTGTGTGATTTTTCTTTATATACAGAGTAAATTTCTCAAAATTGGTGAGGGATCATTCAGAATCATTCTCCCCAATGATTTATTTGTAATTTCACTCAAATTTATCTTTCTAACTGAGTGTTCACGACTCGAACTTCTCAACAAATGTTACATCGATTGAATTCCGCACTTTTATTTGAGAGCGTTTGACTTTTTGTCCCGGGTCGTTCTCGCTCGAAAGATCGACAAGTCGTCAACTAATAATGTCAATCCAATAAGTTTTTCTTAATTAAATATAATTATCTTGTGACCCATAATGTACCTCTGAAATTAAAAAAAAAAATGGCATTCGAGGTTCAGCCTAAAAAGATTCGAAGCTTTAGGTCAAATTCTCACTGAGTGGTATCATTATGTTTCTGAAAAATTAATTACACTAATATATTTGTCGGAGTTTCATCATTTTGTAAGAAAGGCTCTATTTCACCTCTGGTGATATTAAATCGGGTTTTTTCACCATGAGCAAAATTAAGATTATAATACGTATTTGTTTTTAAAACCTGACCAAATTAGATGAAAACTTATTCTAACCATTGAAGATGCTGTTTTGCACAAATTTGTTGAAAATATTAATCAGTACAAAGATAAAAAAAATCAATAGATTCAAAGTTTCCCGGAAGTTTGTTTTTGAACTTTGACCATAGATAAGTGCAGTGCTTCTGGGGACGCGCAGTCTTGTTTTTTTCGCGATAATTTTCGTCTCTTTTGTGTCGCTGTTTGTGTGCATGGGGTGATTGGTCATAATAATTGAATAATGCCTTCATAAGTGCAGTACTTCTGGGGATGCGCAGTCTTGTTTTTTCGCAATAATTTTCGTCTCTTTTGTGTCGCTGTTTGTGTGCATGGGGTGATTGGTCATAATAATTGTATAATGCCTTCATATGTGCAGTACTTCTGGGGACGCGCAGTCTTGTTTTTTTCGCGATAATTTCCGTCTCTTTTGTGTCGCTGTTTGTGTGCATGGGGTGATTGGTCATTATAATTGAATAATGCCTTCATAAGTGCAGTGCTTCTTGGGACGCACAGTCCGGATTTTTCGCGATAATTTTCGTCGTAAATGATCGTTAAAATTTATTCCAACTTTCAGTTTTAGTAATTACTCATCAAACTATCGATTATATGAAGAGTAAAGCGTCATTTATTTACTATTTTTGAAATTTGCTCGCGTTATCTAAATTGTAAAAACAGTAAAATTATACTGATAAGTCCAGCCCATAGCACTACTGCTCGGCTGGCACGCGTTCGATAAAAGAAAACCATTTTAAATAATGAATTATCTATCTTTCCGCAGCCGGCTGCCTAAGATTTAAAAATTTCAACCGATAAACAAAATGTTCATGGTCACATCACTGCCACTCGTGAATCCTGACCTCATACCCATCTACTAACCCCCTCAAAACTCATGTGATACTTTGTCGGAGAAGCAGTCGATTGGGCGGTCTCTATCACTCAAGTATCGGACTAACATTCCCATCCACTTCCCCGTGACCCTACCACTGGTCGTGGCCGGCGCCGGTATTGATCAGCATGATAGGGGCCTTTGAGAAGGTGCGAAGCGAGGAAAGATAGCACCCACTCATCTTCCACGGCTCGTGGATGTAACTTCTGGAGGTCCTGGTCAATAACGGAGTAGCAACTGCGGGTGGGCACCTATGCTATGCTAGTTTGTTTTTGAATTTTGACCATAATTTGAAAACAAACTTTAATGTTTTGATTTTTTTTGTTATGTGAATCATTCTTATTTGAGAAATACTTTATGTTTTAATTAAAGAGATGTTTTTAGTGACTTTGAAAGTCGTTGTTTTGGATAAAACACATACAGTTATTTTGAATCGATTGGATGTCTCTGTCAAAAGTTGCTGATTGTAATTCTGCCTGAATCATTTTGTAATATTTTTTTGCATTGACATTTTGAAAATTAGTCTTAAAATTTGAAAAGTGAATGTTTTTAATCAGTTATTTTAAACAAGATTAAATGCCAAATTTATCATTTCAAGTATCCTTATTATGGGCTGTCAAGTAGTCATTCTAAAATATCGACATTTCTCTACCAAAGACTACTATTATTTCTACTTAAATTTTGTCCCGGGATACAGCAGAACTCTCCAGTGCCGATCGCTTTGATGATGATGATGCTGCTGGATTCATTTCCAGTGTCCACTCATCGTCATGATAGGGCTCAAATTCGTAATGAACCGTAATGACGAACTCTGAATTGCCTGGGTCAGCTTTTTGTCCAGCATCAAGTCTTTTTTTTTTCACCAGACCGGTTGTTCAACTACCAAACGCTGATAGACACTGGAATCCCTGTCAATAAGCACATATCAATCATTTTCAAACGCCCGCACTTCCATATCGGATGAGCTTTCATTCAGCAGTTGAGTTCTGTTGGCCACTTGAGCAAGGAAAAAAGAGCTATGGACGGCTTCCACCCACTCGAGATGGAGCCAGCAGAATATGCTCGAAAACTGCTCACGTTCGGTAGTGTATTCAATTTTGTTTCATTTCATTTATTACGTGCCAAAGGTTTTTTTTTCCAGACGGTTTGCCTTGGCTTTTGCCTCTGCTTAAGATCCGAGATCCTAACGAGGTCGGTTGAAGCCACTAGTTCTGAATAGCAAAAGAAGCACAAGTGTGGCAAAGCTCACGAAGGGGGCAGGATGCCCTCTGAGAATGAGTGGTATATCAATCGCAAAAATGCTCACAAATTGTATTTCATAAATCTGATTTTAGTTCAGACAGCAGACTGGAGCCGGTGAAAAAAACTTGCAGAGAGTGGAGAATACAAAACTAAAGGATGCTTCATAGCATCTGAAAGGAAGGTTCCATGATTTAAACTTAAAGTTTTGAATCAATTGAGAGATTAGTTTTCGTTTAAGTTTAAAAAAGTTAAATAATTTCAAAACAGTAAAAAAATGTAGTCTTGAACTGTTACAAAATGATTGAATAAACGGGCGGCATCAATTCAACAATGACAACATAAAATAAGACATATCGAGAGCACACTCAGCATGCTCTTGAATTTCCAATTAAATTCAACTTATTCCCGGCCACAAAGAATGCATTTGCAATTCCGCTGGCAAAGTACACGCGCAAAAATTGTGCATATTTTGACAAGTTCCCATAGAGAGCGAGAATGGAGCACCAACCTTTCCAAACCAGAACATTCCGAAAGGTGCACCAGAAGTAAATTCAATTCCTTATTCGGCGAAAGGACTTCTTTTGGCCTTCTTTTGCAGCACACCATCGTCATCTTGAATCAAAAAAGGGTGCCCACTACTAACTATACAGTACAAAACCAATGGTTTGACAGTAATTGTTTTCAAACGAACCTATCCTTTCGTTTCTTCTCCATGTCCTTGATGGTAAGAATAAGACAAAAAAAAGTGATGCCAAACCATCAGGGTCAAACTGTAACTTCACCGTCCTGAAGCAGCGGCCGTTCAAGTGCGGTAAAACGAGTTCCTCTTGCGCGAACAACAAGCCACCACGCTGCTGGTGTACTGGGGTGGCATACCGAAAGTTCGGTGTACAAGTCCTGCAGGTTCTGCCAGCACCAACCGCAGTGGGTTCCACCGACGAGGTACACCTTACAATGGATTGCAATCAAACAACGCTTCCACTCTTGTGCTCTTGCGAATAACAATTTCTGCTTGCGCTTATGATTTCTTCGTTGAGATTCGCTCCAATACAAGAAGTGCAGATTCTTTTTTTTGCGAATGTTCTGATTTTGGTGCACTTGCCGTGATTTGCCGGCAGCACACACAAGGGATTCGATCGGAGGAAAGATTTAGAATCGTGATTCTCAAGTTGGAAGCTCTCTTACGGTACATATGACATTTTTCGTGTACAATATGTTTTGGAGTGGAATGGATGTTTTCACCAGTGGCTATTTTACTTTCAGAGTGCAGTAGAAAAAATAGATGCACTTTTGTCACTTCTGCAATAAAAGTTTAGTGGAGGGGCCTTCCACAAATTACGTAGATTTCGTTAAAATCCAAGTGAACACCACACGGAGAAAAAAGAGTTCCCAAAATCGTGGGATCGTGGGATTGGAACATTTTGTTCGTGGTTCCCATTTTCATGAACGCTTGTTCACGATTTTGGGAAATCTTTTTTCTCCGTGCAGCAACTTAAATTTTAGGTTTATAAATCATCCAATGTTAAACACAAAGAAAAACCCGAATCCTAGCAAAATTTTGGGTACATCTCACAAACAGGATTAACCTCTCAGGGCCAGTATACATGTTTGTCAAATTCAACCAAACAATATTATGGTTCTAATAAACATGTTTGTCAATGCCCTAACGTGACATTTTTACTCTAACAACAATCATGAGTGGTGGTTCAACAAACATGTTTATTAAAAGAAGAAGCCATTTTATCAAACTGCTCTTTGGTTTTTTGTTTTCTTCTATTTTCTCCTATTTTCTTTTTTTTTATAAAAACGCCATATTGTTTATTACTCAGTTTCTTTATATTTAATTTATTACGAAATACTACTCAAACTTACATTCATCATGAAATTCGGCTCGGTCAATCACTCCTTTATCCTCGTATTACACTGTTTTCTACACCTCCCTGGGGAACCCTGGAAAATTCTTGGCTGTCGTCACCGTGGGATAGTTTTGGGAAAATACTGACGATTTCACGTTTTATAGATTTGAAGATTAAAAGATTTGAAGATTTGAAGATTTGAACATTTGAAGATTTGAAGATTTGAAGATTTGAAGATTTGAAGATTTGAAGATTTGAAGATTTGAAGATTTGAAGATTTGAAGATTTGAAGATTTGAAGATTTGAAGATTTGAAGATTTGAAGATTTGAAGATTTGAAGATTTGAAGATTTGAAGATTTGAAGATTTGAAGATTTGAAGATTTGAAGATTTGAAGATTTGAAGATTTGAAGATTTGAAGATTTGAAGATTTGAAGATTTGAAGATTTGAAGATTTGAAGATTTGAAGATTTGAAGATTTGAAGATTTGAAGATTTGAAGATTTGAAGATTTGAAGATTTGAAGATTTGAAGATTTGAAGATTTGAAGATTTGAAGATTTGAAGATTTGAAGATTTGAAGATTTGAAGATTTGAAGATTTGAAGATTTGAAGATTTGAAGATTTGAAGATTTGAAGATTCGGAGAAAATCTGTTATCTGTAATTCTAGGGGAAAAGAATTTATGGAATGGGCCATTCTGGCATATGGATTTCTGGGGGATGCCATCTGAAGAATGGAATTTTGGGTAATAGGATAGACCCGTTTTTAAATATCATAAACTGTCAAAGTTTGTCGCTCTTCAAAACTTATTTCTATTAAAACTCACAATTTTTTTTAGCTTGGAAGTTAAGTTGTCAACTCAATTTTGCCTCAATGTAGTCAACGTGTGGAAATCACGACGAAGTATTCTGAGAACTTGTAAGCTTTGCAAAATAGTAGTTTATGCAACAAGTTGCAAAAAGAGGATATATTCAGCACGAGTCGTACATTTATCCAACGAGGTTCACCGAGTTGGATAAATACGAAGAGTGCTGAAAAATTCAAGTTTTGTAACGAGTTCCATACAACATTTTTTGCAATTCCGAAAAACACCCATTGAGTGAAGTTTTAAGTAAAATTTTTCATGTATTTTGTCAATAAATCGTTTTAATCAAAAAAATGTTGAAAAGTGTTACTTTTCGAAACAAGTGCTGAAAAGTTCAACTTTTCAGCACCCATTTCAGTGCTGAAAAGTAGAACTTTTCAGCATTTATTTTGAAAAGTGTTGCTATTCAATTCTGTTATTTTTGGTACAGAAAGGTAGGCTATTTCGTCGTTCAAGAATGACAGGAAAAGTAAGTAGTTTCACGACGGAATTGCAAAAAATCATTTAAAGAGCAGAAATACAGCCTGTTCTAAGTGAAGAAAGCAAAAATGTCTGTCTTGTAAAACGAAAACAACCCCAAAGTGAACACGGATTTTTATGTGTCAAATTCGCTTTAAAAGACAAAATATGTCTATCTTCAATTTTGATTTAAACAAAGTAAATCACAAAAAATGTTTCTGATACAATTTCATGCAGCAAAAAGTTGATACAATCGAACCTGAACTTGCATTCATTTCATAACCGAATGAGTGACAGTTTTTGACAAAGCCAGAAAAAATGCATCACCAATTCCGATAATGCGTTGAAATATGAACACAATAAGCGATTGAAAGAAAGGTTCCGTGAGAACTGAAAAAGTACCCGCAATTTTACTGAAAAGGTCCCAAAACCACAAAAAAATTAAGAAAGGACATTGAATGAAGGACGGATTGGAAGAGGAGGGCACAAGAAAAACTCTTTGCGGTTAAAGCGATGATCTTAACGGAATGTTTGTTATTTGTTATCACACCACCAATCGTCTGCTTCCACCTTGTTCTCCCATTCCCAGCAGCATCATTGGATCCAAAATCCATTTTTGGAGATTAGGAAGGTGCCCTTTTTCCTTTTTACTCAACCTTTTTTTTTGAGGACAAATTTCTGGCCTGCGGTTATGTCAAAGTATTAACACCCTTTCCTCCGGTGACAGGACAAGAAGGGAACCGAAGGAATAACTCATTTTTTTCTGTGGTTTTTTGTAAAACCGCTTGCTGGAATTTCTGTGAGATGGGAAATAATTTTATTCCTCTTGGTTATTCTGGTAAACTCCGGAAGCTTTGCATGATTCGGCTAAGCATACAAATCTTTGGCACCCAGACCCCAAAAATAGACAGTGAAAATGTTTGTTTTGATTTATCATCATCTTTTCCCTTCCTTACTTCCATTGGCATTCGCCGGTTAGACAGTTGTTGCTTCATGTGTCTTTCTGCGCTCCAGAACGATACGAGTTGGGTAAACACTGTGTTGACGTTTGTCGCAAACATAAACAAAACGCAGTCGAGATGGTAATTGTTTGCACCCGGAATCACTCTCATCCGTTCTGGCTGGGGAGTATTAAAGTGTGAACGTGTGGCAGTGAAAGGAACCAATTATCTCTCCGGTGATGTTTATTTACATAGCAAAGAATGCGAAGACTTTAAGGGGTATCTTTTCTCGTCAATGTTTCATATTGCTTTTGGAAGATAATTACACTTAAGGGTTTACATGTAAATATGATACGGATATACCGGAACATATGAGACGAAAAGTTATCAATGTTCAAACAAATAGTATTATCACATTCAACAATGTATGATTTGAGTTTGTTGATTTGAGAACTTTAATAAAGAATGATCTGTAATATCTTAGTTTTTCGATTTTCAGGTAGAAATAATGTCTGTATAAAAACTTTATCCACCAATGAGGTTGGTGTCTTCCTTACATCTAACACCCAAAGTTGAAGTCCATGTGGATAGGCCTTTCGAAAAGAAACGGGAGGAAAGTACTATTTGGCGAGAGTAAAGACCTCACACGCTACAACAACAACAAATTGTGTTCATTCGTTCATTAAAACAGTTCAACCCATTGAGTGGCTTATATGAACAAATGACCGCCACTTGGCCGATACGGTAAAGGCGCAGTTCAATATGCCGGTATCGACACTTTTTTTTTTGAAGGGTGAGTTTTTTGGAAAATGAATCCACGAGTAAAGTACTCTCGGTAATTTCGGGATTTATCCTCTCCGTCCGTTCACAGTGCCATTTTACTACCGAACCATGCTCTTTATCCTCTCGTATACCGATGCCCAGTTCTGGGTGTACTAAAAATGGGTCACATAATAGTACGGATAAAATTGATATCTTGTCTGCTGTGTGCTATCTTGTGACATAGACCATTTTGGTCGAAAATGAGTTAATGATGACGTTTTGCTATACTTAACAAACACTACAATATGCTTTAACCCGATTTTGGGAACTCGCTTCCATTTCCCGGATATCGCAATACACACTTCTTGAGTTTTTTTTTAAAGGAAACATATGACAGACAATAGTTTATAGGACCTTTTCAAGAAAAACTCTAGACTTGTGACATAGACCAATTTATCATCAAAATGATCGTGCACACTTGTGACACGTCATACATGTTGTTGGAAAATATGAAAAAACAATCTTTTTTCACAAATTTATGTTGATACATACTTTCTAAGGGGTCGTGCATAAACCACGTGGCCTTTTTTTGGAGAATTTTTGACCCCCCCCTCCCCCCTCATGGTTTTTCGTGGTTTCACGCCAACCCCCTTCCCCCCTATATGGCCACGTGGCTTTTTCCTCCCAGGTGAAAAATCTTTAAAAAAAACAAAATAAGTATAGATTTCAAAAATGATGTTTATCCACAAATGATGTACCGTCAGTGGTGGTGATTTTGGTCAAAAAACGATATTACTGTTGTTATTTTAACACAATAAAAACATTTCAAATTATATCGAAATAAATAATGTTGGGGAATGCTCCTGAATTTACCAACATTTTCCCAGAATATGGCTAGTATAATCACACCGATCATAAATGCCAATCGTTTTAAAATTAACTCAAACTCACCCTTTAGAGGGGGTGACATTGGGTCAAATAGAAAACATTTTAATTTGTGTAGGTGCTGTAACACCATTAAAACCAATTTAATCATATATATAAAAAAAAAACAGAAATTAGGGCTTTGTTGAAGACGGCATCTTGGGAACTGTCGGCATGACAGCAGATGACTCTTGGTCGGACAGTTCGCATCGCTCGAGAATGTGGCATCGTTTCCTCAAGAAGTCGACGGTTGCTTGGTACGTCGGTAGCTCACCTTTCTCGATCGTCGCTTCCCAGAGCTCTCTTGTCTCGCGGTCCAGCGCAGATGCGAGGATATTGAGTACGACGAGCTCCGACACTCCCAACAGCTCTTGCTTGTGGAAGCGTAGTCCTTCGACGTGCCTGGAGCACCGCTCGACGACATCTCGCAACTCCTTCGATGACCGCTTGTCCATCTTCTTCAGCTGCAAGATGCCTTGGATGTGGAGGTCGATGATCAGCCGCGTGTTCTCGTACTGTTCCTCCAGTTCCTTCCACGCTCCCTGGTAGTTGTTGTCTTGGATGGTTCGAAGATCGATCTTTCCCTCCGCTTCGCCTACGAGCGCCTTGTCCAGGTGATACAGCTTGACGGCATCGGAATCTGTGGAATTGCGCATCAAATCCTGGAACATGGCCTTGAACTTGGCCCAGTTCTCGTAGCGCCCGTCGAAAGTCGGGAGTGGGGCACGCAACGCTTGCTGGTGGACGATGACTTGCTGGACAGTTTGGCCAGCCGGAAGCACAGCCTGGTTCGAATTGGCCGGTCTGTTGTGGGCGGTCAGCAGTATTTCCAACGCGACCAACGTCCGGTTGTAAAGCTGCTCGAACTCCAGCCATTTTGCCTCCTGCTGCTTGGTTCCCTCGTCTTCCTCCACCAGGTCCATAATCTTGCTGTGGACTTCGCAGAACTCACCATAGTACTTATCTACGTTGCGCTGGTGGACTCGTAGCTGCGGCGGGGACACGTCGGCCTCACGTGGTTGGGCACCCGGTAGGGCACCGGGCTGCGCGCTCGGCTGCACGGCATGAAAAACTCGCGTGAGTTTCCCCTTCACCATGCTCCGCTTCTTGGACAGCACCTTGATCTCACCGTCCGCCATCTTTTCTTTCTTCTTTTCCTCCCACAGCTTTTTCGGCGTCAGCTGTTTCACTGGGAACGGCACTTGCTCTTGCACGACGAGCTTCTTTTCTTCTTCGCTTTCCGATTCCGTGTGCAGCTTCAGGAACGACCGCCACATAGAGCCAGACCAGCAACGCTTGTGCCGTCTGCACTCCACGGATTGTTCCACTCGTGGGAACCACTTCAAATGGCGTCGCTGCGCTTTTCCACTGCTCACTCACACAAACACGGAACTTCCGGCAAACACTTTGTTCTTTTTGCGGGCTCTTGCCGCCACTGTTTCCGCCGTTACAGGCCACGGAGTCGCCTCTCGGAAGGTTCTTGAGCTTCCGGATCAACACTCGGACTCTTGCCGAGTTCTTCTGCTCGAACGATCTTCCCGAATCCGATTTTCTCACTCGCGGATCCGGGTTTACGAGGGCCGAATGTCCGGTACGAAGTGACCAAATGTTGCGGCCGATTGCCTCAACTTGAGACTGGTTCACTCTAATTTCGCGGGACTGTAATCCACGATTCGGAACGAAATAAAACACGCGTTTTTTCTCTAGTAAATTTCTACGCGACCGATTTATTAACAGGTGTTGATCGTACAAAACTTGCGAACGGAATGAAAATTCTTGCACTTCCTCTTTCTCTCGTTCTTTGCGCGCGCTTTTTCTTTGCGCCAAACAGTCGATCAGGTTGCCGTTGCTTTTTCGCTGCTGACGTTTGACAGCGGCGGCGGGGGGTTTGTCGATCGCAGCAACTGGTGCTGCCATCTGTGGTGATTTTTCATTTCACGCTTGAAGAGCTTACCAAACGGACGCGTTGGCGGACAAATTCACTTAAAAGTGTGAAAAAAGTATGATATCACAAAGTTTAAGGTAAATAATAACAGTATAACAATTTATTGAAATGGTACAGAAAGTAAAAAATACTCTCAACAAAACAAGCAACTTAGTAAAATATATGTATTCAAAATTATGGAATTGCAGTGCAATTAATTGCATCCAGAATAAATATGCTTTAAGAATTAAAGCTATTTTGATATATAAACAGCATTCATGATTTAATTTAAATGCGCTTTTAAATATTTTCTTAAAATCGAAATTAATTAAATAGAAAAGTTTTGTTTCAGGAAAAAAATATTTTCATTTTATTTTAAAGAAAATATCTAGTTAAGAAAGCTCCTAGTTAATATTTATTTTATTTCAAACATTCATGAAAATTCAAACTAAAGCAACTTTTATTTTAAATTAAGCATGATTGATTCCAATGATTCAGTGTGTCCAAAAAAGTCGAGCTGTTTATTTTTTTTTTCTCCATACAAGAATCAGAGACAGGGACAATCATTCAATATTACGACCTTTTGAAATGTTAGTCTTAATTTTATTTTTGAAAATATTGATTTCGAAAAGATCGGAAAATTTTACGAAAGTTTATCGACATAAGAAAATTATGGGTTGTTTGGGTAGTAAACATCCATTTTTCTGTTTTAAAATCTTTGCATAGCAATATCTCAGCAACAAAGCAACAAAGAATTTTCTCAGCATTTCAAAAATATTTCTTTTTTCAAAATTGGGCAAACATGGGCACTAAATTTTTTAAATTAATAACTGCAACTATTTTTAAAAAAAGTTACCTAAAAATAGCTATAACTTGAAAACGGTGCACTTTATGAAAATTTCACTAATGTACTTTGAGATTGCAAATTCGATTTTACATCGAAAAATAAAATTGAAATTATGTTGCGGTCAATATTTCGATTTTTTTAATCAGTATTGATTCTAAAATTTATAACTCAAACAACGATTTTTTGCCCGTTCTGGAAATTTCTAAAAAGTTGGCAAAATTTAAAAAAAATAAAAATAGTTTTTTTTTTTGCAAATCATGTTTTAGTGACAAAAAGTGTAATTAAAAATCGGCAAAGTAAATTACCATTTATCATTTTTTTCAGTGTAGTCCTTATCCATACCTACAACTTTGCCGAAGACACCAAATCGACCAAAAATTTCTTCAAAAGATACAGATTTTTTAATTTTCATTGCTTCCAAATTTGTATTGAAAACTATATGGACAAACTAATGATGCAAAATGGCTTGGGCACCAAAAAAGGTTTCAGACGGATTAAAAAAAATCAAAAATTAAAATTTAAGAATAAATACCGATTTTGTATAGAATTGCTCGAAAATCGATTTCGTGTCTTTGGAAAAGTTGTAGACAACGCGCTAAAAATCATTCTTTTGGTCATGGACATACAAATTGTTTAAGTCTTAATCTTACTTTAAATTGATTTTGCTATCGACTACGTGTTTTGATAAATTTAAAAAAGATTGAGCTAAAATTTGGAATTTATTTTACATTTTTTTTTCAGTTGTTTAAATAAGCAATTATCTACGATTTAAGATTTTTGATCCAACTTTTGATTGCTGAGATATTACTTCAAAATAAATACAAAAAAAAATATTGAATAAGTTAATTTTTCAATCTTTTCAATATCTTTGAAATTATTAATACTGGGACGCCCAACGCATGTCCAATAAACACGGATGCCAAAGCCTCCCTAAAACGTTGGAACGGTAACTTCAACTCACAGGTTTTCGGGCTTGTCTCCGCGGATTTTCGGGCGATTTTTTTTACTAGAGCAAACAAAAGTTGGAACGACGTTTTTGATCGCATAAATTACAGATTTTATCAAATCGAGTTCTGCAAAGTTTAAGGATTATCTAGACATCCTTATAATTCACTCAAAAAAAAATGTCCCGGTTGGTTGAGTTATGCCCGAGAATCAGCGAGTTGAAAATACCGTTCCATCTTTTTTTAAGGAGTTTTATTTATGTTGATCTTTAACGGCATTGCATTGAAATTTATTTCACAAATTGATATCGGCATTTAAAAATTTCTCTTTAAAACTTAAATTATTTTAATGTGTCTATATATTTGAGTGGTTTTATCTCAAATATGAAGTTGAGGGTATAGTATATTTTCTCAGCTTAAAGAAAAACTAATATTTTCAGGAAAGGGCACCTTTGGCCCCCATTTTTTTAATCTTTAAATTAATTGAGAAACACAAACAATGTTTGCTTGAAGCTCGTTTTTTTTCTCTGAAAATCTAAAATGTTTGCCCATGTTTCTCTTTGACTCAAGAGATGGTCCCTATTAACATAAAAAAAAAACAAAAAAAAATACCTACAACTTTGACGATGGATAGTAAACGTGTATTTTATGAAATGTTATGTAATATAACATTCCGAATTGTGTAACCCATGAAATAAGGAATATATTTTAGACCAAAATATTCATCAAATTTTTTGGTGAATCTTAAAGTATGTATCGTTCGTTTTTTCGTTACTGGTTATTTTTTAATGTTAGACGTTTCACTTGCAAATGAGGTAGTGAAACTGAAATTTTGCGCGATAATCCTGAAATTGAGGTTTTTAGTTTCTTTGTACTTAAAAAAAATATTGCATGAGAGAGGAGATACAAGATATCTTGAGTTTGTTTTAAGTGCCAAAAGGAAATCTTTCGATTAAGATTCTTCAATCACTTATAGGACCAGCTACGGTAATTAGCTAAGATCTGAGACCTTGAAAAAAAAAAATTTCGCAGAGAATCATTTTTAGACACTTCATTTATAATACATATTTAGTTTTTTGCCTTGTTACGAAAATCTTATAAAATTGTCAGCAATATTTATTTTTTAAGTTGTTCCAAAATAGAACTATCGAAGACTACATCTACTTTCAATGCAAATTTGCAAGCACATTTTTAGCTACTTGATACCATCAACAAAAAAAATGAAATTGTGTTTGCATTTTGGTACGCATTTTTTAGGGTATATTAACTTTGGATACTGTCACTTTATTTTTTAACAGCTTTTAAACTTTTGCAAGACGTAGTTACATGAGTATTAAAAAGTGTACATTCAATAACAGGCTCAAAGTATTGATATGAATCTGCCGAAATATATAATTCAATATTGAATTGGAAAATATTAAGACATTGAAATATAAGTAATAATTTTAAACACAATAATTGTATGGTTTTGAAGTGTAACAAAAAATGTATGCATAAAAGTAAATTCAAAGCGCGTATTTTTTTGTTTTTTTTTTAAGAAAAGATTTTTTTTTTAAAGGCCACGTGGTCAGCCGTCGACCCTCCCCCTCCCCCCCATGGCTTTTCATGGTTTTTTTCGGTCGGATTTCGGACCCCCTCCCCCCCCCCCCTAAGGAGACCACGTGGTTTATGCACGACCCCTAAAGGCAATGTAATCTTTTGTTTCATTTCATTTGAAATAATTTACTGCATCTTTTAAATAGTGTAACCAAATTAGTTGAAACTTGGAGCGTTTGTTAAGCGATAGTATACGAACCGATTGCTTCAAAAAGTTTGGTTCTATCATTCATAGTTTTGAAAATATTTTATCATCAAACTTTAATAATCGATATTCTCGAATAGTACTAAATGGTCGTTGTCACAAGAGAGCACACAACAGACGATCTGATACACTCAACCCCCGGTGGTTGGTCACTTTTTCGTTGATACTTTTTTAGTTTGTACCCCGTTGGTTGGTCAAAGTTAAACTAAAAAGTGACAAACTGACACTTTTTACACGGCGCTCACGCACACTTTGAAAACAAACGTTTGGTACACCCAAAACTGGGCAGCGCTCGTCCGAGAGAATAATGGCCTCGAGTCGAGAGCATAGTGGTACCATTCACGGACACAGAGAACACAGCTCGAGATGGGCGAGAGAACTATTCCCTCAAGGTTCATTTGCAAAAAAAAGTTCATCCGTCAAACAAAAAACCAAAAGTGTCGACTACGGGAATCGAACCAGAGACCTTTGACAAACTAACCCAATGACTTTACTGCCTCGGCCACCACTGCTTGGTGACCAAGGAGTGGTCAGAAGTCGATGTATGACACTTGTTAGAGATTTATTGTCTCAATTAACGAATGAACACATTTGTTTTGATGGTGTGGGTTGGTAGCATTATTATCTCGATTTTGGCGCTGAGCCCTCAATTAATTTTGAGAGAACGATTCTCTCGACTCTGAATTTTGGGTGTAGTGTGTGTGAACTCCGTGTAAAAGGGGTGTCAAATTAAAAAGTGACCCCGTTCGTTTGACAACAGTTGAGTTGGTGTCAAACCATCGGGGTTTGAGTGTATTGAACTTGATGCTTCAAAATCACGTAAGTGGCCATAACTTGAGATAGGGTTGCTAGATCTTCAAACTTTTTTACTGGTTTGGAAGTTCTTCCATAGAGAAATGGCCCAAAGATAGGTCAGATGATGAATCAGATGATGAAGTGAGATCCGGCTTCAAAAAGTACATACATATCACTTAAATGGTCATAACTTGAGACAGGGTTGCCAGATCATCTTTAAATGTATAGTATTAAGGTATTTGAGTATTTTTCTGGCCTTTGGAAATTGTATGATTCAAAGATTGTCATATTTCAAAAGTATAAAAAAAATAAAATGTATAACTGCTAGATGGTTATATTTGTAGATTGTAAGATATAAACATTCTAAGATTTTTGCAATGTTAGATTGCATGTTTCCAAACTTCAGTTTTTTCATATTTATATTGAAAGAGAATATGATTTAAAGATTGTTAGACTTAGGGATTTGAATATTATCAGATTTTGAATGGGTTAAAAATTGCATTGAAAGTATGCTAAGTTGTATTTTTTCAAAATATTTCCAGCTATCCAAATGCTTCTGCAACCTTTTCAAATGTTGCTATTTAAATTGTCGAATGGTGAAAATTCATGTTTGTAAGATTGTCTTAATTGTCTTGTTTAAATAACACTGACCAACAAAAAAAGACAAAAATGTACTGCGCAGGCTCAACTCGAGGGGAGGCATGAAGTTTGGGGTCCCCAGAAACACGTACACTTGGAATTTGGTTTTTCTCCAAAGATTGTATGGAGAATTAGTGCTGTTCGCTACTCCCACATATTGCATGCAATTCTATGGTTGTATGCTACAGCGACAGACCGCCCGAATTCTCCATACAAACTTTGGAGAAAAACCATTCGGCCCAGTCTGAATATTTTTGAAAAGTTCAAAGTGTGCTTGTTTCTGGAGACCCCAAACTTCATGCTTTCGCTCGAGTTGAGCCTGCGCCGAAATTTTGTTGGTCGGTGTAATAATACTATAATGTTTTATTTACGAATTATTCTTGTGATAAACAGTTAAGCTATGTATTATTTTCCATTTGGAAGATTATAAGATTGTAAGAATGGAAGAATACATTACTACGAAACTTCGCTCCCACAGCATAACTTGCCTTCCAAGTAATTCCCGAAACCGTATTGACTACATCGACATTTCCCCTTCGTACACATATGCAAGGCTTAACAACTTCATCAGTTTCAGTTGTATCCTGATCAACTGAGCTGGTTTGTATCCGAAAGCTACCCGCAAAAACTGTCCTTCCCAAAAGCAAACATTTACCCAATCTTCTCATCAGATTGCGAGCAGCCAGTCAAACCCCGTTCCGACTAGTCACTGGAGGCACTCGGTTTCATTTCTTTTTTTCTTTTTTTGTTGCTGCTAGTGGCTTCCAGCAAAAACTACTACCTCGACTAGTCCGGGATTTTTGTGGAAAAATAAGCGGACTTCTTGTTTGGAATTCTTAGCTCGTAAAATACTATTCAAAACAACTTTGTGTTATTTTCATGAACAAAATCATTCAAATTTGTAATTTTTCGAAAAAAGTTATAAAATGGCATCATATGTAATGCGAAATCCGAAAACAAACGACATTCCCGTACACACCGTTTCCGTGCGCCCACCTGCGGGACCCTCCCACGACAGAAAATGTCATTACGCAGCCACTGCGCTGTGTGGCGTCGTATTGCCCGCAGGTCCGTTTCAATTTTCCTACATGCAAACCATCATCGTCAACCCTTGCTTGGTTTGGAGGTTTTCACGTCCTGCCGGTTTCCACAAACCTCTCCCAGTTCAGTTTGTCACCCGGGTATGTTCCCCCAAATCTATTAGCATCGCTTCATTGAGATCCCCGCGGGGTTTCATGAATGGTCACAGTGCCCGTGCTTCCTGATGACTAGTGGTGTTGTATTGACTTGATTTTTTTATGAAGTTTAGAAAAAGTGGAATACTTTTTTCATTCATTGTGTCATTGGTTCTTCCATACAAATCTCTTGAACATTGGAGATCTGTCCATACAAAAGTGCTCTGTAGATATTTGAAAACCTGTTTCTTAAGGTGAAGCCTACCGTGACTCCCGCTGACAATTAGTCATCACCACAAATACGTGTAATTGCCATATTTTTCAAACGTTCTATGGACAACATTGCTTTGGGACTTTCCTAAATTTGCTCCAACCCTAAAAATATACGTCGCACTTCAAGAGGCAAAGGAGAAAGAATCGAGTCTTAGGGTAGAAGGCTCGTTAAAGGCCTAAAAGTTCCACGAGATCAATTCAACACAGTCGGTAAGCGTCGCGTCGCGTAGCTCCGGTCTGGTCCATCATCAACATCAATCCGTTTCAAGACTCCGAACAAGCCCCCGAGCCTTGATGTACCTTCCTCGAGTTGCTTCAAAACTCCCATGATGTAATAAGATATGCATGACCATCTTTATTGCACGGTTTCGTTGTTGGCGGCATGTAGGCATCGCATCCGTCGAACCTGGACGAGTGCGGGCGGACGAATTGGGTTCCATCAGAGGCAATCACGTTCCATTACCCGGGAACGAATGCCATTCTGTTCGGCTTTATTGAGTGAGGGGCTTAAAACACTTCGAGGAGTTTAGTGCCGTTTTTCTCCCAAATAAGTACGCATTTTAGTCCGCTCAACAAGGGACAAGTGGGGTTCTGGCCCGTTCTCCCTGGTTGACTGCATATAAAAAGCGTGTTTAATTTAATTTAGAGAAGGAAAAAAGTACCTCTTCTTTTCAATCCCAAGGTACTCCTCGAAAGGGCCTCCCGCTTAATTGGAATCGTTAAACGTATTTTGTTGTTCAAACCGTTCCAGATTTCCCGAGAACTGCGTTCCTGGTTGCTGCTGCTGGTGATGAGGACGACCCGATTCCCGATTGCTATGGAGATGACGGTGGCAATGATGTTTTTGAGGTCCCCCTGAAGGAATAATGTGCCGGAGCGCGAACGTGACTTTAAATCACGACCATAATTTCGTGTCGCAAAGTGCCCATAAATGCAGATGATGACGAGCTTTGCTGGATTAAGGCTCCCAACTTGAGTGAATCGTGAAGTGATGATATCGGAGAATATGGTTTTCGCACAGGACGGGTCATAAAGCTGTTTATTTCAAAATGGACTTAATATGGTAAATTCTTTTAAACAAACAGCAAATTCAAAAAAAAAGTTTTTGTTTTTTTTTATCTCTGCTTCGCTTCAGTCTCCCAACTCCAAATCGGCATCCTTGACTGATTAAAAAAAAATTGGATTGAATATAAAGTTGACTAATTATTAAAATAACAATTTATATAACTGTGGAAATTCTATATAAAACTTATGTTACGAAGGGGTCGTCAAACGCGGAATATCGGTGGCTAACGAACACTTCTTCGATAGAAGAGTCGAGAATCCAAAAACGCGTGAGGCTGATTTGAACTCTATATTTCAACTTAACTTGTGAGTGGCGATCACCAACTTTGGCCACTCTGGAACTGATTCCGGAAAATCTGCGGATTGTATGGGAAAAGTTACGTAAAATCAAATTTAGATCACAGGAGGCTGAATTAGCAAACAAGGCAGAAACGCCAGGAAACCAAAAAAGGGCAGGACTAGAGGGAGACGACTCTCCAGATTTTCAATTTCCCGGGAATCGAGAGTTGAGTTTTGCCAATTCCCGGGAATTCCCGGGACCCGGGAATTTTTTGAACTACCCAAAAGTGTCAATAACTTAAAAAGAAAAGTAAAAAAAAGGTTCTTTTTAATGAATTCATTTACAATTACACAGAAAAAAAATGATGGTAATATTCATCAGGAAATGGTGACAGATTTTGTGGCAAAAAAAATGATAAATTTTACCCCAGAAAATGATGATTTTTCATCAGTTTTTGATGAATATTCATCAGGTTCACTTTTTTACACATTTTTTATGTAATATTACTCAAAAAAAAGAGGTAATATTCAACCTACCAAATTTTCAACATTCCAAAATTCAACTTTTTTTTTCTGTGTAATTCATACTAATCCAATGAAACGTTAATTATTTTGAGAAACTATATGTCTGCCTTTGTGGATCAATCGGACCGCGCACTGGACTCACAATCCAGAGGTGGCCGGTTCGAATCCCGAGGCGGACGCAAAAAATTCTAAGTGTAAAATATAGGTATTCGGTGCCCTCTCCCCGTGCCCATACCTTCACACTTAGGAGACCCTGGAGGCGGAGTCTTGTCGCAAAAAGAACGATACACGCCTGTGGATCCGTTGACGAAACCGCAAGGTTTAAGAGGGCCACATTATAAGGTTACGTCGATTCCGTTTCATATCTTCATTTTGATTTTTTCCCTCAATCTACAAATACAAAATCGTTTCTTGAGCCTTTTGGGACTCGAAATTGCAGTTTAAAATGTTTACGAATCTTCATTCGCACTGAGTGATTTTTCAAAAGTTGCACAAACTTGTTGTTGAACTTATTAATAGATTTTTTGAAGTAAAAAAAATAACTAATATATAATTTTCCATTTATGCAATATGGCATTTTTGTAATATGATAAATAACGACACAAAACAAAAACTTTACATAAGTTGTTTTTTTCCTTCTTAAGGTCAACTTTAAATGGTCACAATTAGCGGACACTAACTTTACAAAGAATGCCTGATTTTTATTCCCAAAATATAATTGAATATGCAAAAAACATAATGACTTATTGACATCAAAAAAGGAAATGACCTCGATACAGCGAAATTGACTTACGTAGAATTAAAAAAAAAACAAGATTATGAGTTTTGCTATGCTTAAGAGAGGATAAGGTTTTTCCTCTTAGAAATAATAAATATTTCATTCCTGGTGTGTAACCTGGTGTGTAATGTTTCAAAGTTAATTTTGGGGTCCACATTTATTGGTTACTCTCAATTATAGTTATTGGAATTTTTGAAAAGTTAAAATTTACACCTTTAGAATAAGAAGATTAGAGAAGCATTGGTTTATTCAAACTTGAAAATCGAACATTGAAAATCCAATGTTCTAAACAATTTCGAATTTTTCAAATGTTTTTTTTCTGATTGAATTATTAATTTTGGTTCGATATTTATAAGAATAAAATTTTCCGGGAGTCTCGACCAAATTTCCCGAGAATCGAGAGGTTCAAAAATGGCCGATTTCCCGGTAAATTTTCCCGGGAATTACCGCTCGTCACCCTCTAGGCAGGACGAAGTTTGCCGGGAAGAGCTTGTTTTATATAGAATTTCCAGGGTTATATAAACTTTTATACTAAGTAGTTAGTAAACTTTATGTTCAATCCCAATTATTTTTTTAATCATTCAAGGATGCCTATTTGGATTTATGGTGATTTGTCAACAAATAACTGTATTCATGTTAATTTTTCGAAAGGTGTACAAACTATTCTTGCACCTTTTTTGATTTTTGTAATAGTATTTGTTATATAACATTTTATAGAAATCATCTTTTCATGAGCTTTTTGTAGCAAAATGTTCGGCATGAGTTTCTCAACAAAACGTAGTACTTGGTTTTTGTCAGACTTTCAATTGTTTACATGTTTCATCACAAAATGTGCATAGTGTTTAAGGGGTGTAAATACTTTTTTGACATACTGTATGTATCTTCTCAAAAGAAAACTTTAAATCTTTTATCTTCTAGACTAGGGTTCCATTAAACAAACCGCTCGCCAAGCTGTCTTATTTAATTTCATAGCCCAATTTGATAGGTGCCAGAATAATTTCCCGTATCAAAAACATTGCCATAATTAACTCCACATTTCTCTGGTTGTGATGTTTTGAAAAAGCAAAAGTTTCCCATTTCAGCTTTCACGATAGCTTTACAAGTCCCTCCCTCGCTCCATCACCCTAGATTCCATCATTGGCCTCATTCACGCCACACCACACCGCGTCCTGTTTAGAATAAAAAAAAAACTTTGGCCCAACCCGGAACATTTCTTTCCCAACGACCATTTAATACACCTGTTTTCCCGAGGAATAAACTTTGCTGGCTGCTGAAACTTTCCAGGCCCACCCACACTTGTCGGTGCTTCCGGGGGCGCCAGTTTGCATGAAAAGAAAAGCAACATTGTTTCGAAAAACACCCTTTCATCGAGTTCTGGGAGGAGGTTGGGAAGTTTTGAGCTTCCGAGTTTTTCCGGAAAACACACACACACACCCTGAAGAGAGAGGTGTTCCCATTTAACCACGTGGTTGGCGGCACGTTTGGGTTTTCCAATGTGAAATTTGAATGGGTTTGGCTTGTTTGCTTTACATTTCCATCCACCTTCGTCCTCCGCCACCCAGTGGCCATTATATGCCGATGAAAAGCCCAAAAGTATCACCTTGACGCGGTCCATACTTGGCCAACATCTCAATTCCCATCAGCAGCAGCAGCAGTGGAAAACGGGACGACCACCAACACTCTCCCTTTCTCCATCCCCCCATCCACGTGGCACCTGGCTGCCACGTGCGCGCCAGCACGGAAAAGCCGCCAGAAATTTCAACACTTTGTGTGTGTGTGCGGGTTTGGCGGCCGGTAAAATCTCCCGTTTCATAATATATTCATATCGCGCTCCCAACACCAGCTTCAGCGCCCGGAACTTCCGGAGGATCGGCGCATACCGGGCCGGGCAAATATTAGATTAACGACGTGTAAATTTGTGAAATTAAATTATGCTACTCGAGAACGCTATATTTTTTTTTTGTTTCCCGGAAAAGCTCCAACACTCATCGTGGTGCTGGAAAATGCCACAATTGTGTTCAAGTTGCATGGAGAAGGTGTTGAGGCTGCGATTATAAAAAGCGCGCCAAACCGGATAATGACGCCAGCTTGCAATAGGTTTTTATATGTGTTTGCACACGTGGGTGTAGTAGTGGGTGGGTTTTTGCATGAGCTTGCGAGCAAGTACAAATAAGCTTGGGCAAAGTTCTACTTTCATGATTTAACTTATTCCTACAAACATTGGTGTGCTCTTGAAAGGAACATTTTAAGTTATTTTAAGTAGTGTTACGCAAGAGAACTTCTTCATCGTCTTTGGTATTAGGAAAATTGTTTTTAATTGCAAGCGAAACACGAATATGTGCTAAATTGTATTGATTTTTTTTTTTGCAGGGTGGACGTACAGAAAAAGTTTTTTAATCATACAATTGAACAAATAGTTCGGTTTAATTCAGGGGAAATTCTCGAATGTTTGGCAAGTTAAAAACTAGCTCCTAACTTCATCAAATTTTCTGATTTTTTACTATTTAAACAACGTATTTTGTAAAACTGTTGATAGAAACTTGCTTGCTCACTTCCTATTGAGTTATTTATCACTCGATTACAGTTGAAATTCAGTTGTTTGAGCTGTAATGGAACGTCAAGGTGCTGATATGGCAACATTAGAGACACGATGGAGTTAGATGCTGTTCCCCTATATAAAGAATATTAAAACTGTTAAAAAAACGTACATTGCCTGTAAAAAAAGCAAAAAGCATTATCAGAAACTCAACTAACGAAAATCCATGTTAAGTTTGAGAAAATGTCAATGATTTTTTTTCAGGTAAGGTCAGAGAATCCGTTACCAAAATTTATAAAAGCAACAAAATTTCACTTTTTTGCGGACATTTCAAGGTATGATATTGAGCCAATGTACGAGCTTCAATGTACGACCTGGAATTACTAAAAAAAATGTGTCCAAAAAAGTAAAGGTCATGGCTGAAATTTTAAAGTTACAGCAGTTTTAGTGAAAAAAGTTGATTTTTTAGCGTTTTCGTCATAATTCTGTTTTTGCGGGCAGCGCGTCAAAAACCCAGGAATCCGATAAAACTACTTTCAGACATAGGCTCTTTGGTCCAGACACGGTTAAAACGCCATTTTATCTTTTCAAACGAATGTCAAATGTTTTCCTGGTCTTTTGGCCCTCAAATTATTATTTCTTAAATGGCCAACTAATACCCTTTCATTTGTGTCTAAGACAGCTAAAATCAGTTTGAATGGCGCGGAATTATGAAAGTTACGAAACTGACCATTCATGGGACCACCCTAGCACGGGGTAGGTGACTTAAATGGCCAAACAAAAAAAAAATACGGGTTGAATTGTGTATTGTGTATTTTCTTTAAACGATAGCCTTTTGTCCACAGATTAAGATGCACTATCAATTTTGAACCAAAATTTAAGTTTTTGGCTTCTCCCAGGCGGATTTATGTAAAAAAATAACGCGTTTTTTTGAAACATTTTTCAGAAATGCTCATTTAACTTAAGGCAGCCCATTTTCCCAGTAAAATCAATGCATGCAACTTGTAGAAAGTTCACGGCAAACATATTTCCTTCTGAGAAAAAGCAATTTCGACACTCCTATTTGAGTTTTAGTGAAAAAAAGTGCCAATTTTCAAAATTTCTTAGAATTTACAAGCAAGGTCTACTTATTACATGGCGTTGCAAGCATTTGTCTTAAAGGCCAAGGTATGCTTTCTTACAGTAATTTTAGCTTTTGAATTCGAATCTGGAATCTAATTTCATGTAAACAGTGATTATTTGGAGCTTCCCCTTTTGGAAAGTTATTTGCGTGTATTAGCTGCAATTTAAATCGCTTACATTTTCGGTCAAATCTCGGTTTTTGTTCCTCTTGATTGATACTTTACTCATAGAACTATTTTTGTTAAATGTTTTCTCATGTTCTGATTATCTTAAGAATATCTTACAATCGCATTTTTTTTTATTTGGCGGGGGACAGCACCCAAATTTGTATGAAAACTTGTATGAAGAAACTAATGAAACAAAATGGCTTATTTGGACATAAGGATGGATGGAGTTTTAAACTCAAGGTTAACTTTTGTAAAAGTCTACAAACTTATAATTGTGCTTATTTCAAAATTTAGACCGAACTGTAACATTTTTGAAAAACAAAAATTGAAAAGAATTGAAAATTTTACAAAAGTTTCATTTTTAACAATGAAGATCGGACCAATAGTTACCGAGATATCGTCAAATCAAAAAATACAAAGAAATGTCGATTTGCCAATAGTAGAGAACCACTCTGCAGTCCTCTAATTGTGAATGTATGACACGAGAGAGAACACCGAAAACCAATCTGACACTTGGATTTGTTCACTTCCACATCGGAATTCGAAAAGAGCACAATATTGAAAAGTCACCCAAAAACTTCTAAATATAATTAGCTGATTTAAAAAGACATTTCCTGTGATTACTTTTGCCTCCCTTTAAACGTTCTGGCATAAACATCAACAAAGTTCAAAATTCACTGAACTGAAACAATCCCACTGTTGTTTCTGAATCTTATCATTCGCTCGAGCCTGGTAGCAAACTTTGGCTCGTAGCTTTTACTAACTTTTGGAAATCAACTCCAAAATGCTACTCACCCGCACAGTAAAAGAGAATAACATGACTGTTTTGGGCTGTTTAAATTTCGACCGCAAATCGATTAACCCTCACCCACCACCACCCACTTCCGGCTGTGGCGGCTCCTATTTCCATCATCAAAGCTACTCATTTTCCCAGTACTTTGCGCTGCCTATGATGTTAGTATTGTTTTTGTGTGCGTGTGGTTTGACCCCCACAGTCAGTTGGTGAATCCTCCTACGCAATTTTGCTGGAAAACAAAAACGGGCGCCAACAGGCAAGTTGGGTTTCAATTTCAGCGGCTGTTTCTCTATCTCTGTGTGGTATCTCGACCACGCGAAACACAGCGGCAGAATATCGCCGTTATGCTAGCTTATGGAACTTAAAGTTAACTCCAAATTGAGTTTTGTGGATTTGCATGCCCCTACCCATAGGATCATCACAATCAGTGTAACAGTCACAAATAAAATTTTCTCAAAACGTCAAAATACTCCGAGTGACAAGATAGCACAACGGCAACGGGCAGCCAGTGCCAATAGCATAGTGAAATTGGTGGCCAGGCAAGGCAAATAAAATTAAATTGAACCCGCAATTGCCACAAACAGAGCACATGCCTAGGGTTGACTTTTTGGCCGGCCAGCCCAGATGACATCAGGGGGGCCAGGAACGGGACCCCCTGAAATGACACCAAACTGGGAACTGCTGGGCAATAAAATAGATTGGCGACGATTACCTCTTCGCAGTTTTACCAACCGCTGCTGGGCCCAGAGAGATCAAAGGGTCAGTTTGGCAGGAAATTACTCTTCGGCTGGTGGTGCAAGGACAGATGGTTTAGTTGTTGAACATAAACCAGCGATAATTACCGATTATTGCGGTGGACAAAGCCATAAATTGGTTCTGGTGAACGAGAATCCAGTTTTTGGAAACTCAAATTAAAGTGATGCATTTAAATTTAACAATGTTAACAGTGGCAATGACACAAAAAATTATGAATTAAAAGATAAATCAAGAAAAAAAAATCAGTCAGTAGGAGTATGATAAATTTAAAATACAACGATGCTTTAGCGCTATTGCACTCTTTGAATAATATTGATAAATCACAAGATAGCACACAATCATAGTGAATTGATCCAAAAACCTGGTTTTGAAAAATCTTGAATTATTAAAGTTATGGCCCACTTATTTTCTAAAAACTTTATAATTGCTTTACCTCCTTCGACATTTTTTCGACATAAAGTCGAATGGACAAAAGGTCGAAAGTGGACAAAAGGTCGAATGGACAAAACGTTGAAAGGACAGAAGGGCCAAATGTGAAAAAATGAAAAAAATAGTTATAATTATAAACTTTAAAAAAAATCTTTAAAAAAAATATTTTGTAACAAACAAATCTGATTTTTTTCTGTGTGTGTATTCTTGGTTTATCCATCCTAGTAATGATTATTTTCTTAAATAAAAAGAATAACTTCCAAACCATTTTTTGAGAAGATTTCCATTCTTTCAAAAATGAGCAGTTCTTCCAAAATTAGTTCGACTTATAAAATATTTTTCAAGTATTTATTTTTAAAAACAATCTTTCTTGTTTTTCGTAATATTTTTGTGATGATGATGAGCATAAGCAGTTCTTTGAAAAAAAGTTCGACTTCTTAAATATTTTGGAAGTTTATTTTTTATTTTTAAAAACAAGAGTAATTCTCGCTGAAAATTTGATTCCAGATCCGAATTCAGCGACCAAAATATCTTTAAGAAACCATACTCACTCTGGCCTCCAAAACATATGCCGCATGTAAATAATAGGCCGTGCTTGTTAATTCTGAGAAATTTATAAACTTCGCACTTTTTTTCTCACTAAAACTAAAATATCTTGGCAATGGAGTATCGAAATTACGTTTTCTCTTCGAGAAAAATGTTCGTGGTGAAATTTCCTTCATGCTACATTCATTAGTTTTACTGTAAAAATGTCCACCCATTTGTAAATAAGCATTTAACAACAAAAAAAGTAAACAAAAACAACTTTTCGACATTAAATTGCCTGGAAGAACCCAAAAACATAAATATTGGTCAATTATCGAAAGTGCATTTTGATCCTTGGACAATAAACTATCATTTAAAAAGTGAGCACCTATATTTTTTAACAAAACCTTAAAATGAGACAAGCATATTACAACAATTTGGGTGCCCGAAATGCGAACGGAGCGCTGCGCTCGCAGAATCAAAATAAGATTAAAAAAGATAGGAGAAACATACACCTTAGATTTATTGGTCCTTTATGTGAAATCGTCTCAGCTTTCGAATGGATTTGTCAGTTTTTCGATAAAGCGGGGCGCCGGCCTTCAAAAATGACTTTTAAAAATACATTGGTGTTTTGTGGCTTAAAAATGTATCGAACGGTATTTTTCTGACAAGTGCATTTGAAAGCTCTGCTCATTTCCTTTCCAAAACACCCCTAAACATCAAGGGTTCGTTGAAGTTTTGCAAAGTTATTAGCAATTTTGTGAACGCGCCTAAGTCAAAAAATTACCAATTTAAAAAAATGTTTTAGCTTCGTGGCGCCGAGGTGAGGACAAATTTAACCAACCAAACATGGTTTCATTCATAACTTGGTGGGGGCTATTGGAAAAGTACATTGCTTTTGATTTTTGAGCACCTTGTGTAAATAGTGGTCCACTTTCAGCGAGAATTACTCTACAACCATTTCTTGATTGTCAAAATAAAAAAAATAAAAAAAATAAAAAGGCAAAAAAAAAACAAAAAAACAATCTTTTTTTGTTTGTCGTAATATTTTTGTTCGTCGTTATATTTTTGTGAGTTTTTCCATTCATTGAAACATGAGCAGTTCTTGTAAAAAAGGTCGACTTCTATAATATGTTTAATGTTTTTTTTTTTTAAATTAAACAACCTTTTCTTGACTGTCGTAATGATTTTGTGAGTTTTTCGATTCTTTCAAATAAGAGCAGTTCTTCAAAAAAAATTTAGATCTCTGAAATATTTTTTAAGTTTTTATTTTATTTTGAAAAACCTATTCTTGACTGTCGTAATTATTTTGTGATTTTTTTCCATGCTTTCAAATATAAGCGGTTCTTTTTAAAAATACTACTTCTAAAATATTGTGTTAGTTTTTATTTTATTTATTAAAATCGTTGGATTATTTTAGACACTTTTACATTCGTTCAAATTAAAAGAGTTTCGAAAAATTTAAAAGTAAAGTATTGTTATATATTTTTTATATTTTTTTATTTTTATCAAACATTGTTGCATGTTTTCTATCCTTTTTCAATCTGGGTAATTCTCTACCAACTCACACGAAATCGGGAAAAGTTGCCCCGACCCCTCTTCGATTTGCGTGAAACTTTGTCCTAATGGGTAACTTTTGTCCCTGATCACGAATTCGAGGTCCGTTTTTTGATATCTCGTGACGGAGGGGCGGTACGACCCCTTCCATTTTTGAACATGCGAAAAAAGAGGTGTTAAACAAAATTTATTGATTATTGGGTCGCATCATCATCCTCTATGTTGAATCCTGGCCATTACCCTTACCCACTAACAAAATCCCAAGTAGAAGTAGTTTTCCGGCACACGTGGGGGTGTGGATATCGTATAGAACCCACCCTTTGTAGCAACCTGTGCTAACTAACATTCCCGTCCCAATCCCCCGAGATCTACAAACTGACATGGCGGGCGCCGTTGGTGGCCAACGACTGTTACCTATTTGCTCCAGATCTAGTTTTGATGATCTTGATGTTTTATCTTTTCAGCGCATTCATACATGCTGTTGATAAGGGAAACACCATTAGATCGTTTAAGCGTATGGTCGGTTGTATTGATAGGATATTACGGTCCTGTTCAGCAACGGAGAAGGACAACCATGGGTGATCTCTCATGCTCATGCTCATGCTCATGCTCATGCTCAATTCGCAGCCTGAAACGGTGATGAGATAGAAATTTGAGGTCAAAGGGACTTTTATGTAAAATTAGACGCCCGATTTGATGGCGTACTCAGAATTCCTAAAAAACGTATTTTTCATCGAAAAAACACTAAAAAAGTTTTAAAAATTCTCCCATTTTCCGTTACTCGACTGTAAAATTTTTTGGAACATGTCATTTTATGGGAAATTTAATGTACTTTTCGAATTTACATTGACCCAGAAGGGTCATTTTTTCATTTAGAACAAAATTTTTCATTTTAAAATTTCGTGTTTTTTCTTACTTTGCAGGGTTATTTTTTAGAGTGTAACAATGTTCTACAAAGTTGTAGAACAGACAATTACAAAATTTTTGATATGTAGACATAAGGGGTTTTCTCATAAACATCACGAGTTATCGCGATTTTACGAAAAAAAGTTTTGAAAAAGTTACTTTTTGCGTTTCTCTTTGTTTCGTCGTCCGTGTCTGTCGCGGGCAAGGTTACCAGGTCTGAAGAGTAAAAAATCTGGCAAAAAATCTGGGAAAAATCTAACAAGCCACTTTTCTCAAAGTAATAAGTAATTTTTTGTTCAAAAACTGTGTATTTTAACTTTTTATACACAGAAAAAAAAATTATGGTAATATTCATCAGGAAATGGTGACAGATTTTGTGGCAAAATAAATGATCAATTTTACCCCAGAAAATGATGAATTTTCATCAGTTTTTGATGAATATTCATCAGGTTCACATTTTTACACATTTTTTATGTAATATTACTCAAAAAAAAGTTAATATTCAACCTACCAAATTTTCAACATTCCAAAATTCAACTTTTTTTTTCTGTGTACATTATAGCTTCACAAAATAAAAAAAAACGTCAATAAAACAATGTGAGGAAGAAATAGAAAATTATTTTTTTTCTAATTGGCGCTCAAAAAATCTGGCAATGCCAGATTTATCTGGCAACCTGGCACCCCTGGTCGCGGGTTACCATGAACGGCCATGATCGATGACGACCAACTTTTTCAAAACTTTTTTTCGTAAAATCGCGATAACTCGTGATGTTTATGAGCAAACCCCTTATGTCTACATATCAAATTTTTTGTAATTGTCTGCTCTACAACTTTGTACAACATTGTTACACTCTAAAAAATGACCCTGCAAAGTTAGAAAAAACACGAAATTTTAAAATGAAAAATTTTGTTCTAAATGAAAAAATGCATTTCTGGGTTAATGTAGATTCGAAAAGTACATTAAATTTCACATAAAATGACATGTTCCAAAAATTTTTACAGTCGAGTAACGGAAAATGGGAGAATTTTTAAAACTTTTTAAGTGTTTTTTTCGATGAAAAATACGTTTTTTAGGAATTCTGAGTACGCCATCAAATCGGGCGTCTAATTTTACATAAAAGTCCCTTTGACACCAAATTTCTATCTCATCACCGTTTCAGGCTGCAAATTATTTAAAACACCTCTTTTTTCGCATGTTCAAAAATGAAAGGGGTCGTACCACCCCTCCGTCACGAGATATCAAAAAACGGAGCTCGGATTCGTGATCAGGGACAAAAGTTACCCCTTAGGACAAAGTTTCACGCAAATCTAAGAGGGGTCGGGGCAACTGCTGTGTGAGTTGGCGGAGAATTACCCCAACCAGAAGTGTTGCCTTAACTTTAATAAAATACTCAAATTTCCCTGTTGTTGAAATTAAGGAAAACATACCACCCTGACGCGGTAGGAACAACCGTAATGGTCAAACAACAAATATTTGTACACATTTTGTTTGCAAATATTCCCGGACCAAATTTGAGGCCAATCCGAGTTGTGTTTTTGACCATGCCATTTAGGGAATTGTTGGAATAGAACACCGTAAATGTAACATTTTTTTCAACAATACGTTTACGTTGCTTAGCGAATCTTTTAAAATGTATAGTAATTCGTAGACTTGTTTTTTTTCTCTACAAGTAAAATAAAATGTAAATCCAACTAACGTTTTTGGATTTATCATAATGGAAATGTTCTAAGTAGCTGTCTAGGCCTAAAATGGAAATAATATCACAGAATTTTGAAAGTTTGCAACTTATTGAACACTAAAGGGACCATCCTTATACCACGTGGACACCTTGGGGGGGGGGGGGGGGTCTGTTTTTGGCGATTGTTCGAGATCCATACAAAAAAGTTTTTTTTTTGTATGGACAATTGTCCACGAGGGGGGGGGGGGGGAGATTTCTGAAAAAGTGTCCACGTGGTTTGTGGATGGTCCCAAAAATGTTTTAACTTTTCTGAGACTCAATGCATTAGTAACCTCTGTTCTGCAAATTTACGCTAGATGATATTTGCTTCAAATCTATGCAAATAGTTTTGATATACAGGAATAAAATTGATTTTTCCAGAAGAATTTGAAAAAATATATGGAAAAACCCCAAATTAAATGCTATTATCGAAACTGACGACCGAGATAAACATTTTTCTATGATGTAGGCACTTTTAGCGAACTCGAAACTGATGTTGATGTTTTAATGAAACAACAACAAAAAACATTTTAATTTCATCGATTTATTTGATACTTTTTTGAAAACCTCAACCCTGGGTGAATTAGCGAGGTTCATTCAATTTTTATAAAAATAAACTCTAGAGAAACCGTTCACATTTTACTTTATCTACTTTTGATTAATATGACGTTTAGAATGTGCTCCATTTTTTTTAGATATTTTATCAAATGATGTTTTTTAAATCTCAATCAAATTAAAATAGCTTTATCAAAAATTTAACTGTCGGAAATTCTTTTAAAAATAATTGTTTCCTCTTCTTTCTATCAAATAAACTAATTGTGTCAGGGGGTTTTATTTTGTATCTTGAACTACTGCTAACTTTTTCAGGCACTTGTCTGGTAGTAATTATGTCAAAAGAAAATATTTTTTCATTTATTTTAAGCAGTTTCAAGAGCACCGTGAAATTGCCGTGAAATATCAATGTTTTGTAATTGACATGCCGCGAAATTATGATTTTTTGCCTTGAAAAATCACTAGCCCTACTCATGATTTTCATTTAGTCTTTTGTGTAATGTTTGTCCATAATTAATTTTAAACCCCAGAACCAAACTTTAAAGAATAACTTTGCATGGGAGCATCCATAACCAAAGCCACTCGTATGGCAGAAACTACGATTTGTGAGAGCCATTTTATCATTGTTCCTCTTGTCTCATTGATGACTACTCTACCCGTTTCCAACATAATGGAAAATATAGGATAAGATTTTCAAATAATCGAATCAGTGATAAAAACACAGCCTATCGCAGACTATTTTAAATCAGTTGTGAGCGACAAAGTGCCTAAGCCAATTGAAAACTAGCCGACTAAGAAAGGGGAGGTCAGAAAAGGGAGTAGTCAATAATGATTGGTGTAGAAGTGGAAAACGTTAAGAATTCTAACCATTTTTTTTTTCAGTTTCAAGGACAAAGAGAAAATTTAAGCTCGTCCGTCTCTGTCACGCAACCTAACTCTTTTCAAATGTTCAAGCCGAGGAAAACTGAAATTGCAGCACACTTCCGTTCCGCAAATCATCCACGGGAAATAAAGCATTTCGGGGATGAAACGCTACGGCATATCATTGATGCTGCTCAGTGTTTTTGAACGAGCGCCAACAAATAAAGACAACAAAGCTCCCGGGGGATGACATTAGGGTTAGGGGAGACATTTTTGGACTATTTGGTGATTTGGTGTAAAAAGTTTTATTAAAAGGCTCTTTAAAGATAGAAAAAACTATTTAAAAAAAAACTCGTCAACAAAACACCAAACCCGTCCTATACGAAACAGTTTGTGTCTTTGTTTTAGAAAAAAAAAGTTGTTCCAGGTTGAGGCGACACGCATGCTCTATAAACAAATTCGCACACTGTACTGTTGATGTTTAGTGACGTCCCTCGCGGTTATTATTCAAAGCTAAGCAAAAGCAAAACTTTGATGGCTTCGCTCTCTGTTGTGGTGGTTATATCGTGGGTTTTGCTTCAGGTGCAGTTTCCACCCCCACCCACTTCTGCTGTGTTGTGTGTGCGCCAAAGGACCAAATTTTTAATCAACGTCCGTTGTACACACAAACACACACATACTAACAAATGCATTAGATGCACCATTCTGTGCACCGATGGTGGTTTGGTGAAACTCCGGAAAAGAGTGAAAAACAGCAACTCGCCCCCTTGGCTCCCGCTCTTCGGTGGTGGGTGGGATGGATGTTTTCTAAGCTTGCCAATACAGTTGCGAACAAACATGTGATGGCAAATTAGACACATTCTCGTTGGGAAAAATACTCACAAAAGTGGTGCCCTGCAGCAGATCCCGCGCCAGTGAGTCCAGTGATGCCATCCTAAAGGGAATGATGTCTGTCGGTTGGTCGGCGGTGGCGTACATCATTCGGAATGATTACATTCGAGAAAACGGGTGGAAAAACACTCGCACCAGTCAACCAGCCAGCCAGCTAGTGTGGTAATTGAAAAGACTGGTCTCTCGTTTCAATTAAACTTCTTTGTTTTGGTATTTCTAGGGGCATCTAAAAAGATACCATTTGAGCAACTCAAAAGAACTGAATTTTGTTTTTTCTTGATTACGTAAAACAATCATTAAGAAAAACAATACGATATTTATCTACTTTAGGCCACAAGTATTGAAATGCAGAAGAACAGCAATTATGTTGAACACATTAATATTTAAGACAATCAACAACAAAAAAATCATCAAAAAAATTGTGATTTCTTACCAGTCAAAGTTTGACTATTTTAAACACGATATCATTCTTTATACTTTTAAAATCGATTGTAAACTATTTAAATGCATTGCATAGCGTTTGTTTCAGATATGTTATCAAGTCTATCACTTTTTGGCTTTTAACAAATTTTAACTTTCAAGACCAAACATAAAGAATAAACGTAACACTTTAGGAAAAACAATATTCATGAATTTATTTGATATTATTTTTATATGTACTTTTTTATTTGGCCCAAACTTTGTGAGAGCCTGCCCTATGACTAAAGAAGAAATTTTGTGTCATTGGTTCACTCAACAAGTCTCCATAGAATTTTAGCAGATTTCCATACCGAAATGGTACGTTAATATGACAACATCTGTAGAGTTCTCTAGAGATCTCCTCTGAAATAGATAGTGCCTTTCTTTCAACATTTCTTATTTTAATTACCTACCACATGATGGGCACGGCCTACTAAGATATTTTTTATGATGATAATATTTTATTGAAAAATAAAAATCATAGCAAGTTTTGACGAAATTCATGAAAATTATTCTATAGCAATCATTACAAAACTCAGTAGGCAGTGCCCATCATGTGAAGGGTAAATAAATTAAGAAATTTTGGAGAAAGACACTATTTATTTCAGGAAATCGGGCATATCTCTGCTTATATTGAACCAAAACTGATACTTTTTTATGGAACTAGTTCAGAAAACTGTTTTCTAAAATGTGATTGATTCTAAAATGTTTAAAACCGATTTTCTGTGACTTTTTTGAACAAATATCCCATCAAATCGAAAAATAATCTTCAAAAAAAAAAGTTGCTCTAGACCCCTAGGGGTATACACAGATACAATTTTTTTTTTTTTCAAATAAAAACTGGGTTATTCGACCCACCCATGATGAAAACGCGAAAAAATCTTTTTTTTTTTATTAAAACTGCGATAACTTTAAAATTAAAGCGATGACATGACCTAAACATGTTTGGTAACGGTTTGGGTTGCGTCTTTCAATTACGAAATTTTTTGTACTAAAACATGTATAGGTCTGTAGGGATTATGGGTTGCAGGATTGAATATGTAATAAATTATTAAATGAGTATTTATTATAAGATTGATATAATTCATAAATAAGAGTTAAGAGCGCAACAAAAAGTGCGCACCTTCATGAATATTGCCTTGTTAGCTAATTGTGGATTGAGTGCGAGAGCGCGCTAGCGAGCTGCAAGAGAGAACAACGAGCGAGAAAACAACGAGATGCGCGCGGCCGGCGAAAGAGAGAATGAAGATTGTCAAATCAGTTTTGTGGTTAATTTCTGTGGAATAAGACGTGTTGTTTGTTAATTGCAAAATATCTGTGTTTTTATTATAAAAGAAAGTCCCCGATCACGACAATGGCACAGTCCGGTAAGTCGAACCTTTTGATTCATGACAGATCATTTGTTTTGCTTGAATTGTTGTGTTGTGAAATCCAACAGTTTTGTTTACCTGCCAGGATGCAGGTCCAAAGTTTCGCTTTGTTGTTTTGCCTGTGTTTTGAAACAGGTAGATTTTTGCTTGAACTTGTTATTTGAAATTGATAAAAGGCATAAAACTATCTGCGATAATTGACGGTCTTGAATTTAATGAATGATTTGCTTGTTGTTGTGATATTGGGAACGAATGTTTTGTTTTGAAGTAGTAAGTTTGGCTTTTCGTTGTGATAATTGAAAACCAATGTTTTATTCTAAGTTTATGGTGGAATTTGAAGGCAAATAATTTGCTCAAAATTTGATTGTTTTTGTACAATCACATTTTTGCTTTAGATTTGATTGTTGTTGTTTTGATTGACGACCAATGTTTTGTTTTTAATTTGATGCAATGTTTAATCGTTGTTGTGGACATTGAACTCCAATGTTTTGTTACGAATTAGACTTCAATTTTTTTTTCTTATTTTTGTGATTGATGAAAATCAATATTTTGTTTATAATTTGACAAAAGATTTGACAAGACTGTGGAAATTGAAAATCAATATTTCGTTCTGAATTTGATGGAGGATTAGTTTGCGATTGATGGTAGATAATTTAGTTATTGTTTTGGTAATTGAAATCAAATTTGTTGTTTGAATTTTTTTGTTGTTATTATAATTGACGACCAATGTTTTGTTTTGAATTTGATGCAAAATTTGATTGTTATGGATTGTTGTTATTATTGATGATCATGATCATTATTTTTATTTTTTATTTTGGATTGGATTCTGGTTACTTTGGTAATTGAAGACCAATGTTTATTTTTGAATAAGATAAATATTTGCTTCTTGCTAGTTTTGTTTTAAATTTAATGAAAGATAAGCTTGTTGTGGCAATGACTTGATGCAAAGTCCAATAAAATCACAAATTACAAAATTTACAGGTTTAATTTTGATTGAAAGATTTGATTGTTGATGAGGGAATTAAAGACCAATGTTTTGTTATGATAAGATGACAAATTTGCTTATTTTTGCGATAAATGAAAACCAATATTTTGTTTCGAGAAAGATACGAGGTTTGATTGATATTGTGGTAATCGAAAACCAGTTATTATTTTGAATATGATGATGATAGATTTGCTTTTTGTTGTGGCAATCGAAGGCCAAGATTTGTTTTCTGAATTTGAGTATTGTTATTATAGAACGGTATTTTTATTCGGTTTTAAATTTCATGCAATATTTGATTGTTGTTTTATGATGGGCAATTTTGAGTTTTAAATTTGACGCAATATTTGATTGTTTATATGGTAATTGATGACCAATGTTTTGTTTTGAAGTTGATGCAAAATTTGATTATTAATTTTATGGTTAATGAAAAATGTTTAGTTCTCATTTGAATGTAGATTTGATTGTTGTTATTATTGACGATACATTTTTACTGTGAATTTGATGCAATATTAGATTGTTGCTTGATGCTGTGGAAATTGAAAACTATCGTTTTAGAATTCTGATGAAAATTTCATAGATTTATGCAGAAATTGACAAACAATGTTTTGCTTTTAAATTTGATTTGAGCAACGTTTTTTGTCGTCATAGTTAATTTTGAAGTCTCTTCTGTGTTGGAGACTGACAAACCTCTGTGATGGTAGTCAGAAAAAAGTCTCCTCTGTGTTGGAGCCTGACAGACCTCTGCGATGGTAGTCAGAAAAAAAAGTCTCATCTGTGTTGGAGCCTGACAGACCTCTGCGATGGTAGTCAGAAAAAAAGTCTCCTCTGTGTTGGAGCCTGACAGACCTCTGCGATGGTAGTCAGAAAAAAGTCTCCTCTGTGTTGGAGCCTGACAGACCTCTGCGATGGTAGTCAGAAAAAAGGCTCCTCTGTGTTGGAGCCTGACAGACCTCTGCGATGGTAGTCAGAAAAAAGTCTCCTCTGTATTGGAGCCTGACAGACCTCTGCGATGGTAGTCAGAAAAAAAGTCTCCTCTGTGTTGGAGCCTGACAGACCTCTGCGATGATAGTCAGAAAAAGGCTCCTCTGTGTTGGAGCCTGACAGACCTCTGCGATGGTAGTCAGAAAAAAAGTCTCCTCTGTGTTGGAGCCTGACAGACCTCTGCGATGGTAGTCAGAAAAAAGTCTCCTCTGTGTTGGAGCCTGACAGACCTCTGCGATGGTAGTCAGAAAAAAGGCTCCTCTGTGTTGGAGCCTGACAGACCTCTGCGATGGTAGTCAGAAAAAAGTCTCCTCTGTATTGGAGCCTGACAGACCTCTGCGATGGTAGTCAGAAAAAAGGCTCCTCTGTGTTGGAGCCTGACAGACCTCTGCGATCGTAGTCAGAAAAAAGGCTCCTCTGTGTTGGAGCCTGACAGACCTCTGCGATGGTAGTCAGAAAAAAGTCTTCTCTGTGTTAGAGCCTGACAGACCTCTGTGATGGTAGTCAGATAAAAAAATGAATAATCTGTGCTGGAGTTCTTTGCGAAAGCAGTCAGATAACAATCTCCTCGATAAAGGAACCCGACAGACTTTTGTGATGATTTTTTTTAAAATAACTTCGCAGAAGGAGCCTTATGGATTTTAAAATATATTGTTCAGCAAATCTTTTAATTCAATTAAGGACCGACTTAAACATCACAAAAGAAATTGACCTAAGAAAATGAATAAATAAATTTAAATGTGAAAGTGAGCACTTTTTGGTATCCACAGATAAAGCAATATGTATTTTAGCGTTATGTCTGTTAACTACCTAAAAAAAATGATTTTAAATTCATCGAATAGGACTAAAACGGTTGTCACTATTACTAAAACTGGAGTTGTCCTCTCTTGAAAGATAAACCTCTAAATTAAAAGCCGTTAATGATTAAGTATCCCATATTGATAGTTGTTATGGTTAATTGTTACTTTAATCGATTTACAAAATACAAAATGATACAAAAGTTGCTTGAAACCCAACATTATTTCACAGGGAAGTAAAAATTTAAGTAATCGTTAACATGAACAATACATTATTAGTTAAAAAAGATAAAATAATTCACTTAATAATTAATTTGATGCATAAATAAAGGAATGGTTAATCATCAGAAATGCTTAAAATATAATTTAAAGTGTGAGAGCGTTGCGTCACAAGAGAAAATAATACAAATATTTAAATATTAATTTTGAATTGAGAAGTATGAGTGACAATTTGAGCAACGAAAAAAAAACATTATTTTAAAAAACTAGGAAATATTTATATTTATTTTTATTTTTCAATGCAATATCTGTTATTTGAATCAAAATAGTTCAAAATCATTCATTAATTTCGATAGAAATTATATTTTAACACTGTATTAGTTAATTGAGTTGAAAAAAAAAAAACAAAACTTTCAGAATTTTAGTAAAGTAAATATATCAAAATTCAATTAAGAGAAACATTTTTTTGAACTAAATTAAAGAAACTTTGGGGTTCTTTAATCGATTGTACTTAATTATGAAACCAAACTTCTTCAAATTACATAACAGGAGTTTATCAACAAAGAAAAAGTTAAAATTTTAAATAAGAAAAGAAATTATTGACAGGGATCGTAAAGATCGTGATTAAAAAAAAATTAAGTTTCTGTGAACAATCTACTCAAGTAATATATCAAAGTTGCTTGGAACCCATTTTACATTACGAGAAAAATAAAACAAAACATTTAAAAATAAAACATTGAAAAAATCTTTCAGCTGTTTTTAGATAAGCAAGATACGTTTTGAATGGAATTTATGGTTAGGATGGTCTCTTATGGTCTCCTCCGTGTTGGAGCCTGACAGACCTCTGCGGTGGTAGTTTGAAAAATGTTTCGCCTGAGCTGGAACTCTTTGAGAATGTAGTCAGATTGCAATCTATGCATTGCAAGAATAATTGAATAAAATATGTTTTTTGTCGTTATCTGATAAGCACAGTACATTTTGATGGTATATATAAATAAAATGACCTTAAACATTGTTTTGATCATGATTAAATGTAACATTGAATAATCTAATCTACGGTAATATCAAAAGTGCTTGAATCCATACCTTTAGCTACAATAAATACAATTTGAAGAGAAAATTAATTTGACATATAATAGAAATCGAATATAGCGGAACGGCATTTATTTCAGTTTATATATTTTATTTTTATTGCAACAATTTACCACATGATTTTGTTTTATTCATTAGAATAATATTTTCTGAACTATGTTTTGTTTCAAGATAAACAAAAATATTATTAAGTAGACACAACAGAGAAAAAAAACTATTTGGTAAAAACTATCGTTTGTCTGGTTAAAAGATCGCGTAAGTGAATATTAATAGAAAGTTCAAAATTTTTAATATAAAAGTTGTTAAAATGCGGTAATTTTTGATACAATGTTAAGCAGTGTTTGCACATCGGAAGGAACCGGTCAAGAAAAAAATCAAATGGGCAGCAGTAGAAGCGAAAGCAAGCCAGATAGGGTGAAGAAAAGCCCTAAGAAAACGCTCCCTCTCCTTTGTTCTGCTGTTCGTGAAGCTGTTTCTTGACCCCTTTCCTTCCGATCTCCATACTAGCGAGGGAGTTTAAGTGTTGTTTGTTTTAGCTGTACAGCTTGGTTGGGAATAAATTACAGAAAAGTACAGATAAAAATATTGAAAATGAGGAAGGAATAAGCTTGCTTGTAGATCCATTTTGGGTGTTTTTGGGTATTAATTACAAACATATACTTTTCGTCACGTCTGCATTTAATATTAAAATCAGTTTATGTTTACCTTCAAGTCCCGTCTGGTGGATCAATCGGACGTGGCACTGGGCTTGGGCTCATAATCCATAGATCGGTTTGAACTCCGTGGCGGGCGCACAAAAATTCAAAGTGTAAATTTGTGTAAAAACAATATTTGTGCCTGTCATAGTTTTTGCTTCAGTTTTTTTTTTAAATAAGTTAAATAAATTACCACATTGTATATATTTTTAGAAATGTTTATTCTTTGTTTTTTATGGTACACATAAATTTAAAACTTTAAAAACGCCAGGATTATGCTTCATTTGTTATTTAAGTCAGCAACATGTTAGATTTTTGAATTTAGAACACATTGTTTTATATTTCATATTCACAAAATGATAATAAATAAAAATAATGTGATTCCATTTAATTCGAAATGTTTAAAAAAATAAAAATTGCTTTTGAATTTGAATTATTATTTTTTTTAAATCGTGTTGTGTTGTTTCAGAAATGTTTGTAAAATTTGCTTTTTAATTTTAAATTACATAAAATTTAAAGAAAATCAGGTAAACAATCACTAATCTCGTATTGCATAAAAAATTGATAGACCTGCGTTTATTTGAGAAATATTTGTGGTTTTTGTTTTTCTCCTCGTTTTTTTCTTTTTCTTATATTTTCAGGTGTTTTAAATTTTCAACCTCATCAGCGCATTCCATTTTCTACAACTCCTGCGATCGGATGTCAGTCTCTTGGACAACATAGATGAAACATTTCGAAGACTGCGCTTTCTAAATCAACATGAAAACAAAGTCGAGGAACCCGACGAAAATCTTTTAGGAAATAAAAAAAACATTGATTGATTTAGCATTCATGCAATTTTTCTGTTAGGAATTATGATTGATATTCGTCATCTTGAGAGTAGAAAAGAGGGAGAATGTAGGGATTATGGGTTGCAGGATTGAATATGTAATAAATTATTAAATGAGTATTTATTATAAGATTGATATAATTCATAAATAAGAGTTAAGAGCGCAACAAAAAGTGCGCACCTTCATGAATATTGCCTTGTTAGCTAATTGTGGATTGAGTGCGAGAGCGCGCTAGCGAGCTGCAAGAGAGAACAACGAGCGAGAAAACAACGAGATGCGCGCGGCCGGCGAAAGAGAGAATGAAGATTGTCAAATCAATTTTGTGGTTAATTTCTGTGGAATAAGACGTGTTGTTTGTTAATTGCAAAATATCTGTGTTTTTATTATAAAAGAAAGTCCCCGATCACGACAAGGTCATCGCTTGAACTTCAAAGTTATCGCAGTTTTAATAAAAAAAACGATTTTTTCCCGTTTTCGTCATTTTTCCGTTTTTGCGCGCGGCGCGTCGAAAAACCCAGTTTTTATTTTCAAAAAATCGTATCTCGGAACATTGAAAACATAACTTCACCATTTTTTGATATGTTACGGAAAATTTTCCGAGGAATCTGATAAAAATATTTTTAGACAAAGGCTCTTTGGTCCCGAGACCTTCAAAAGAGCATTTTTAGTTTTCATTTAACCTTTTCAAATGTTAGGCTAGATATTTGGAACTTCTTACTATTTTTCATTAAAAGCATATCTTATACCCTTTCGTTTGCGCCCAAGACAGCTGAAATCGGTTGAAATGGTGCGGAGTTATGATTTTTTGAAAAATGTGTTTTTTTTTTGTGAAAATGGCAATTTTTTGGACCACCCTAACATTGCGTAGGTCACCCTAATGGCCAAACAAACAAAAAATACGGGTCTAATTATTTCGGTCAAGAAAATGTTTGAGCCCGATCGGGGAACTTTTTTTTCAAATCATGCTGTTTTCGTGGGGAATTGCTGTATATCGGTTTCACAGAAATTACAGAAAGATGAAAAGATTTTTTGGTAATCTCTGAGTAATAACCTTTTGACTTTTTTCAACTGCTTGACAATACAGTTTTATTGATTGATTACTGCCATTCTACTCAGCAGTATTTAAACCAGCAGACCCTTCTTGATTAATTTACAAGGATTTGTAAGCAAGGCATGTGACGACAGGTAATGTAACCCCAAACCGCACCCACAAGGTAGAAGACAAAACCCGTAATGAATCACATGTAATTTGCTCGCTAGCTTAGAGAGAGCCTCCCCTCCCGAAAAGGGTACCTGAAGCCAAATTAAGAGACGAGACGAGAATGGCTGCAAAGCATTTTCTTAGTACACTCATCTGTAGGACGTGAGCTTAGGGGATGAGTTGATATCGCGGCACCTAAATAAAATATTATCATTTTGTTGCGTTTAAGTTTTGAAGTCAAGATTGATTTATTACAGCTGGTTGAAATTATAATTATAATTGGGTATTAAAGCCCTATGTCAATTTTTATGTACAACGGTAAAAAACACGATTAAAAACCATTTCTGATCACTTTTTTTCATTTTAATGCAATTTTTTTTTTTGACAAGACAACATTTTTTCGATGGATCAACTATGGTCCCCTTGGAACGAGCTGTCAAGTAGGAACTTTTCTGTCAAGAAGGACCGCGAGGTTAATTTTTCAAAATTGATTCAAAAATCCATTTTAAACTCTTTGTGGTCGTACAAAGGGTCATTGTACTTAGAAAAATAAGCTTTATCGCTGTAAACAATAATATCAGCAATCTAAGCTTCATTTTAGGACCCAATTCCACCTCCGTGTAGTGAAGCAGTGAAGTGCTCACACGGAGAAAAAAGAGTTCCCAAAATCGTGAACAAGCGTTCATGAAAATGGGAACCACTAACAAAGTGTTCAAATTCCATGGTACGTTTTTCAAAATCGTACCATGGGATTTGAACACTTTGTTCGAGGTTCCCATTTTCATGAACGCTTGTTCACGATTTTGGGAACTCTTTTTTTCTCCGTGCAGTGCGCTATCGTTTTTTTCGGATTTTTCGCCGTAATTGATTGTGATTACCTGCGAGTTTGCTTCTCTAGAATGCCAAAGGCCGGCCGTGGCCGTGGCAGTTCGAGTGCGGCCTCGAAAAACCCGCGAAGTTCGTCTACCGACCGTGTGCAAAAAGGTAAACAAACCAACGCCGTGTCGACCGCCATCGCGCAGGAGAGCGTGAGCGCAGAAGACATCGACAAAAAGTTACTACATCCCGGATATGTTCCGAGATCACCAGTGTGAACCCGTTCAGGTACACGGAAAAAAAAGAGTTCCCAAAATCGTGAACATGCGTTCATGAAATTGGGAACCACGAACAAAGTGTTCGAATTCCATGGTACGTTTCTGAAAATCGTACCATGGCATTTGAACACTTTGTTCGTGGTTCCAGAATTCATGAACGCTTGTTCACGATTTTGGGAACTCGTTTTTCTCCGTGTACTTCCGGTGTCACGACCAGCGGCGCATCAACATCCGCCAATATGCCCATCAGGAACGAGTTCTAGATGCTGAGCGATGACGAAGAAAACAACAACAACAACACTACCGACGACGACGACGACGATGGACGTGCACAGAAGAAAGTGTCGACGTCAAAAAAGAACAATTCTCCAAAGAACGTAGACCACCTCCAAATTTTTGTTTTGGACACGTTGGCGGACGATGTTGACGAGTTGCTGGAAGGCCTCGGATATTGTCTGAAAATCGGTAAGTCGTCAGTGCAAGTTTAAACTTTCGACAACAAGAACTTCGACCTGGTTGTGGAGAAATTGAAGAGTAAAAACTTCCAGTTCTACACATTCGACCCCGTGCAGAAGACAGCCGTTAAGGTCGTCTTGCAGGGGTTCCAAGACCGCCCGATCTCCGACCTCAAGAAGGACCTCTCGGGTGCTGGAATAACGCGGCACCGTCAAAATTCAAGACCTGCGGCGAACTAAAGCGTTGGACGGGTTTTGGGTAAACTGGCGGTTCTACTCAAAGAACCCGTCGGACGCAGCACAATGCCACCGTTGCCAGAAATTCGGCCACGGCTCGCGGAGCTGCAGCCTCCAGCCCCGCTGCGTGAAGTGCGGTGAATCACACCTCTCGGAGGCGTGTGCACTGCCGTGCAAAGCGGACTTGGGGGACAAGGCAGAGCAAACTAAGGCGCGCATCAAGTGCGCCAATTGTGGAGGTAACCATAACAGCAACTACCGTGGATGCAGTGCACGAAAAAATTACCTCGAGGAGCAGGAAAAGAAAAAGAAGAAAGCAGCAGCGTCCCACCCTCCTCAGCGAAGTACGAGCGTAACCGTGCCGGCTGCTGGGCAGCGTACGGTTCCCGCGGACAACTCAGCATTCCCTCCTGGCTGGGGGCGATCGTTTGCCAGCGTGGTTGCTGCCGGTAGCGGCAATGCGGCCCAGCAAGACTTTACCGGGGAAGATCTCTTCATCCTGCCAGAGTTCTTTGCTCTCGCGGGGGAGATGATGTCGCAGTTTCGGACCTGCCGTAACAAGGCGGAGCAATTTCTAGCCATTGGGGAGCTGATGATCACGCACATCTACAAATGATAAATTACTGCGTTTTAGTTATAAGTTTTTTTTCCTTTTCTTTCCCCTTTCCTTTGCCATTTTAGCAGGTTTTTTTAAATTTTTCTTGCTCTTGTTCGTGCTTTAGTTATAGAAATAATTGTTCCAAAATGGATTATGATGCAACACACAGCTGAAAGGGACGCCAAAACTCTGTTATGAATTGCAAAAGAACTGATTGTATCTTGATTATTCACCAATAAAACCGAATTGAATTGAATAATTATAATTCTCAAAATGCACTATCAACCCCTACTTGTGGGCAGGATGCTGATGGGTAAGATGTAATTAAATTTCAAATAACTTGCTGAAAGTTACGTTGGCACATGCACCCACCAACTCCACTCAGCACCACTACGATGAGCTTCTCCGCTTGGAAATCCCAAATTAATTGTTCCGGTTACTCTGTGCCAGGATTCATCCATTCATTCTGTTCCCATCCCGGTATAGCTGCTCCGGAGTTGCACTTGAGTAGCTTCCGGTGATGCGCGCTCTTGACTGTGTGGTGGTGGTGGCGGCGGCGTCGTCGTTTGGTTTTGCCACCCCCCGAGGAAAGATTTGGTGAAAGATGGTGCGGAAGTACTCAAGCACTTCACTTCCAGCCAGCCAGCTAGCTAGAGCAAATTGAAATTAGTGTTCGATGAAAAGTGTGCTCAGATGCTGAGTGGGTGAGTTTCAACCGCAATTACTCGTACAATTATGATCGATTGATGCCAAGAGAGGGTTGTTAAACTAACAATTAATTAAGAGGGAGAAATAACTTAAATAGAATTGCAATTTTTTTTATTCCTCAGAAGATACAAATAGTTTAAATAAAAGGACAACATAAATTTAAGTCTAAGAAGAGAAGTAAGGCACAGATATACAATTTTGGTTCTCTTTTTATCAATCAAAATATATCTAAGTAAACCAAAAACCAATATTCAACCTAAAATCTCGTTTGTTCTAAGTTACACTTGAAATCCTGAGGACTCATCATAACAACATTCTCATAAGATGTTACCCTATTCCTCAGAGAAATTACTCCCTAATAAATCATCGAAATCAACGAGTGTATCCCCAATCTCAAATGGGCACTTGTCGTCTCTTCTGGAGCGGAAGTTTTCCATAGAAACAGGGAAAATCCTATTCTCTCCCTTCGAAACGCACTCGTTCAATACCAAAAATATTCCATACCTTAAGCAGCATTGTCCCGCTGCGAACAAAAGCGCTCGTCATTCTTAGGAACATCGATCGCTCTTCGGGTAATTGCACCAGGGTGAACATTTATTCATTCATTATTCACAATTTCATTCACGGTTCGTCAGTCGCCAGGAATCTGAATTGCTTGACGATGGGCTTCCTTTCGATCCTTTGTGCGAGCCTGCGGACTCTGAACCCCTAGCATACACACTTCTTCAATTTCCTCTCAAATAACTAAGGAGGGAAAGATATCCTTAAGGTGGAGTGACTTTTGCTAACTGTTGAGTTGTCGAGTGAAACATTCCCCCCTCCCGGAAAGGTCGTCATCAGTAACGCATTTTCATGGTCGGAAGGTTTCCAATAACATCAATCTGGCGCAGCAGTCCAGCTATGATTATCACCTAGATAGACAAGCTCGGAAATTTCTTTTGGTGAAAGTCACAACCGAAACACTCACACGCAGTAGAAGATGTCAAGATTTGCTACATAACGCTATTATTGGATCCCAATCAGCTATGGAAGAATTTTCACTTAGAACTCACTACTAGGTAACATAAAAGATAACAAGTATCTCTCTTGATAGACTCATGCAAGTTTCGGTTACTCATTGATAGTCTTTAGAGAGTTTGGTAGAGATCTTTGTCTGCGCCATCAAAACACATTTGTCCGTGAAATATGGAGTATAGTATAATTTGTTCTAAATTTATGATAGTTTGCAGTCTTCAGAGAATGTTAGGATTAAAACTGTTTGAAAATTTAAATAATTGACCAGTATTTTTTGGAGCTTGGTATTTCACGTGACAATGAGGTGAATGGACCCTCCTTTCTTGCGGCAGTGGTAATGATACCTTTCCTTAAGGAGCAGGATCACATTAACACGCAGCCAGAAGTCTCCCCTCGGCAGATTCTCTCCCCTCCTTGGTGATGGTTTTCTTTTCCACGTGAGCCGAAAAATATGAGGAACGGCATTTTAATTACATTAAAGATTAACGTTGTGCGCCCTGGGGTGCAAAAACGCACGCATGCAACAACACGAGCGAGGGTGGAAACGACATTTTCCGGATGGCTCGTGGGACGCGGGGTTCGAGAAACAGAAACTAATCTTATTTTACGGACATATGGGTGAGTAATTCGTTTTATGGAAATAAGGTGCGAACTTGGTGTGGTTGGTTTCAGAGTGGGGTGCAGAAACTGTGTAAATTTTGAAAGAGGAAGATCTGGTGATGCTATGCTTTACTACAGTGTGTACCTGGTTTAATAAGATAAGAAGGATAACAAACAAAGACTCACGTTTTAAATCCATGAAATCTTATTAAAGAATTAAACTTGATGCTTTTTCCTTTCTTACAACAGCAAGGTCTTAGGTTTGCTTTTGTGGTAAATGGTTAACTGAGAAATTTGTCATTGGAAAACCACTAGCCAAACCCACATTTTTTATATTTTATTAAAGTGGCTTTGGGTCGGAGAAAAGATTTTTTTTATAAATTCACAATTTAGGACCGGTTTCGTTTACTTTTTTTTTTTTAAAGAGTCACACATTTTCTTATCCGAGGAGAAGAGAGTTGAAGCAATATTATTGGTGTGTGTTTTGGTTCTCCGATGACACAATTCAGCGCGTGTGTGATAGCGAAATACATCGATAGCCATCATCGGGAAGAATACAGGAAGGCACTTCAACGGGAGAACTGTGCGCGTTGGCATCATCATCATCATGTTGGCCAGTGTGCTGGAGCTTCAGCAATAGCTGATGGCCACAGTTGATTGCAGGAACGCACACAACAACAGGGAGACGGCATCGTCATCGGAGAGGATGACGATCTTGTTTTGCGGCTCTCTCCACAGAACTGACGTGTCGACCGACTTTGGTGAGTTGTTTGGTCAATGTTTGCGGTTTCAGGTAAGTCTGGTCAGAAAATGCAAGTGTGCGTGTGCTTTTAAAGGTGAGTTTATATTTCGTTTATTTAAAATATACTGGGAACACAAAAAATAAAAAAAAAAACAGAGGGAGGGCCAAGGAATAATATTTTCCCCTTATGTCATTATTTATTTAAAATTACCAATATTTGCTCTATTCGCAGGTAGCGAGTTGTGGCGCTATAACCACGGCAAATAGTGTCCAGGGCATTTGTGGAAATACAGTGTCCCATCCCTAGAGAGTCCCGGAGCACCAAAACTTCTTAGCATGGTGGCTCCCAACGATTCATTGCCTAAACAAACAGGAACGTGAACGGGGGATCCCCACGTTTCTTCCACCCCTGTAGATTCAGAAATGTATTGCTGTTTGAACACTCGTGCTCATACTCAATCCATTCCAACGAATCATCTTTGCGGTTAACTTTACGCAGTTGGCCTGGCCGCTTTAACGTTTGTGATGTTTCAAAGCAATTTATTGCATTGGGGCACTGCGAATGTTAATAATGACAAGAGGATGCTAGGCGTTAATCAACCTAAGGCATTTTCCAGGATGCCCTCGAAAGACTGGCTGCGCTAGGGTTAGATTAGATTAGATTAGATTAGAAAGAGTCACACATTTTCTTATCCAAAAAAATCTTATTTTCAAACAATAAGTCTTTCGAATGCTTGCCCAGAACTTGAACTTTTTCAAAAATTCTTTACCAGAATAAATTACATTTTTTTTCTTATTAAATTTTAGATTTTGTACAGAATCATATAAAGTCCAGACTCGATTATCCGAAGGCCTTTGAAAAATTTCACTTCGGATAATCAAATCTTCGGATAATCGAATCACGAAAAAAAATTTTTTTTCGTTGTCTTATTTTTGATGGTCGAGCTTAAGTATGAGCCATATGGGAAATTCTCTACCAACTCACACGAAATCGGGAAAAAGTTGCCCCGACCCCTCTTCGATTTGCGTGAAACTTTGTCCTAAGGGGTAACTTTTGTCCCTGATCACGAATCCGAGGTCCGTTTTTTGATATCTCGTGACGGAGGGGCGGTACGACCCCTTCCATTTTTGAACATGCGAAAAAAGAGGTGTTTTTCAATAATTTGCAGCCTGAAACGGTGATGAGATAGAAATTTGGTGTCAAAGGGACTTTTATGTAAAATTAGACGCCCGATTTGATAACGTACTCAGAATTCCGAAAAAACTTATTTTTCATCGAAAAAAACACTAAAAAAATTTAAAAATTCTCCCATTTTCCGTTACTCGACTGTAAAAAATTTTGGAACATGTCATTTTATGGGAAATTTAATGTACTTTTCGAATCTACATTGACCCAGAAGGGTCATTTTTTCATTTAGAACAAGAATTTTCATTTTAAAATTTCGTGTTTTTTCTAACTTTGCAGGGTTATTTTTTAGAGTGTAACAATGTTCTACAAAGTTGTAGAGCAGACAATTACAAAATTTTTGATATATAGACATAAGGGGTTTGTCTGTAAACATCACGAGTTATCGCGATCTTACGAAAAAAAGTTTTGAAAAAGTTACTTTTTGCGTTTCTCTTTGTTTCGTCGTCCGTGTTTGTCGCGGGTGACCATGAACGGCCATGATCCATGACGACCAACTTTTTCAAAACTTTTTTTCGTAAAATCGCGATAACTCGTGATGTTTATAAGCAAACCCCTTATGTCTATATATCAAATTTTTGTAATTGTCTGCTCTACAACTTTGTAGAACATTGTTACACTCTTAAAAATAACCCTGCAAAGTTAGAAAAAACACGAAATTTTAAAATGAAAATTTTTGTTCTAAATGAAAAAAATGACCCTTCTGGGTCAATGTAGATTCGAAAAGTACATTAAATTTCCCATAAAATGACATGTTCCAAAAAATTTTACAGTCGAGTAACGGAAAATGGGAGAATGTTTAAAACTTTTTTAGTGTTTTTTTCGATGAAAAATACGTTTTTTCGGAATTCTGAGTACGCCATCAAATCGGGCGTCTAATTTTACATAAAAGTCCCTTTGACACCAAATTTTTATCTCATCACCGTTTCAGGCTGCAAATTATTGAAAAACACCTCTTTTTTCGCATGTTCAAAAATGGAAGGGGTCGTACCGCCCCTCCGTCACGAGATATCAAAAAACGGACCTCGGATTCGTGATCAGGGACAAAAGTGGGGGGGGGGTTGTAATGGCGAAACTTTTTGTATGGACAATTGTCCACGAGGGGGGGGGGGGTTACAGATTACCAAAAAAGTGTCCACGTGATTTGTGGATGGTCCCATATTGAAAAATTGCATTTTTTAATTTAGAAGGCAATCAAATATTTAAATGTGACTAAATTGGGTCGCAGAACTCGAATTTGATGTATAAAACAAGAAATTAAAAAATACGAAAAAATACTTTTTTGTTCGTGATTCGATTATCCGAAGGTAGTGAGGAAGGCAATTAACATTGTAGGAAAATTTATTAAATTCACATGATGAAACTGATTTCTCATCGGATTTTTTGAATTCTTACATGGAGTGCATTAATGTCCAGCTTTAGGCAATCCCCACCCACATTTAAACGTATTTACTAGCAATCGGATCAACATAGCTCTTTCTCAATGCTTTTCAATCTACATCCGGTCGAGAGAGAGAGAGAGAGAGAGAGAGAGAGAGAGAGAGAGAGAGAGAGAGAGAGAGAGAGAGAGAGAGAGAGAGAGAGAGAGCTCCTTCGAGCAAAGCTAACCCAAGTGGAACCAATCGAAGCGGGCGAGCGTGGACCGGATCTATCGATGTCAACATCCCTTTGAATGGAGACATTTTTCAAACTCTCTGTATTTTGAATGGAAATTTACAGATCACTGATTAAATGTGCGAGAAGCCCACGCTAGATTGATTCCGTGCATCCGTTCGATAACAGGATTCGTGCAACTTCGTTGGGGTTTTTTTCGAGGAAGTCAAGAAAAATCCGTTTGCATAAATCATGTTGACCACTTCATTAATCCTATTAAAAACCGTCTTAACTTTTGCTCCAAGCATAACAAATTGCTTGTCGCTGCCCAGACAGGACAAGAGAGCAAAAAAAAGGGACAATACAGAAAGCCACTCAATTTTGGCAACAGAACGCCCCTAAGTAGGGTGTAATCAAAACAAGGGGCGCACGCTTCTGAACTTGGCAAGGTTCTGCAGGATGAGACAGCCCCTGGACGCTACGCATCTAGGACGCCAAATCCTTTTCCACCCATGACAAGGTACCATCTTCCTGGAAGTTTAGGTCGATCTTCATCGGTGACGTTTTTCCAACAGGCCCTCGTCGTGTATGATAAATCGTTCCATGAATGGTCACAGGTAATCCAGGTCCAGGACCTACCGCATGGAACCTGGACCGAACAAAAAGGTAAAAAAAGGACTCTCTGTTGGCAAAACAAAACAGCGTTTACAAGTCTCGACAGACACCCGCTGAGCGGCTGGCTCCTCTGGAAAACAAAGTAGAGGGGCAATTCTGAATAAACTGGACAAAACAAGAGAGTGGTGTATGGTAAAACAATCCCTGCAAATAGAGGGAAAGTTTTAATAATGGATGATAATAAGCAGGTAACAAAAGTTTAAGGTTAAGTTTAAGGTCTGTTGTTAGGAAACAACTATTGTTTTGAAACGATTTCTTTTATAAATCCAATTGATGTTTCCCTACACCTAAAGATTGCGATATCTATTTGAAATTAATTTGAAGTTACATTTTAAACTTGAAGTTTTATTTCATTGTTCAAAAAAAACCTTTTCAGACTAATTTCGACTGTGACCTGTCGATTTCGAAAGACCTTTTTTAGTATTTCCCTATGATACCTTTTTTTCGAATACTTCCGAAATACTTTCAAATCAGTTTTGCACAGAAAGCTCGCAAATATCCATTAGAGAAAAGCGAAAGATTTGCTCATCAAACAAAATGCATGGTATAGGATATGAAAAATATTCCATTTAAAAAGTGAAACCCTCAAATCACATCTCCACGTCCTATACGCTCCGGCCCGGAAGACCCCTCATGATTCGTTCCGCGGGTCAACCAATCTCAGTCACACACACACGCCATATCGTCACCCAGGCACGCGAGCCCTCCAACCATAAATCTAGTCCCACCGTAATCTTTCAATTTAATTGATTCCCATACTGTTCGACCGAGCCGCGAACCCTCACCCCTCCAATAGAAGACGGTACCGCCGGGACTCCGCGTTGGTAATGGCGCAAAAATTAATTATACTTTCTTCTTCCAACTTCTCACGCGTATTAAGGCCCACTAATTGCAAGTGTTTTGGCTCTTGGAGCACCGCAGAAGAAGACGGCCACCAGAGTGTGTCTGTGTCTATATGTCCGGCTAATGGGTGTTTTGCTTGCGTGATGGAATCCCATTTCTATTAGTGGAGATTTTGCAGTCAATCTCACTTCACCCCACGTCGCACCTCAAGTTTAAGGTGCCGCCAGACTTGATGAAGATGAAAGTGATTCATTTTCATCGATCACAGCTGTTCCGTTTCTTTCGTTCAACTTGACTCCTTCGGACCTGATGAACGCTTTGGCTTTTGCTCTTTCGGCGCGAATTCCGTCCATTTAATAAATCAACACTTAGCCCGGACAAATTGTGGTCGAATTTAGCTATGGATTACAGCATTTAGCCATTCAATTGAAGTTAATATGGTCAAGTCCATTTTAGCTAGGCCCGAATTATATCAGGTTGAAATCGCACTGAACTCTAGTCCAGTTCATTGTTTCGTATGAGCCAATCGTTGGAAACTTTGTTGGAAGTTGGAGCAATGACTAATAGCACAACTCGACCAAAAACAGCATATATAGCATGCAGGAAAATGGGTTATAAAGTTCTTGTATTCTTTTTTATTTTGTTTTTTTTTTTTGTAATTTTAGGGTATTCTGCGTGAATTGCGTGAGCTCACAAGAACATTCGAATACTTCCTGGAGTTATAGCCAAAGTGTGCCCCGCCATAACAAACATGAAGTTGCTGGATTTTGACCTCGGATCATATCCATATTACCTCCGATAGTACGACAGTTTACTTTGATGATATGTTAGGGTGAAGACTGATTATTTAATTTAATTAATTTACACTTAAAACTTTTGTGGATCAAAATTTGTCAAATTTGTATTTTTTTTATGGATCAATTTAACAAAATTATTAAATTTCATGAGAAATCTTGAAAATTCACAAACTCTAATTATGATAGATACTGAGTTGAGGTGAAAAATAAATGACAATATGTGAAACCATACTCTTAGACATTCATCACTTTTCAGAATAACTGCATACACGACAAATTATATAAAAAATTCGCCACTGAACAATTTTATAATGAAAATTCACAGTACACAGAAAAAAAAATCATGGTTATATTACATCTGGGAAGGGGTGATTTTACCTCTGAAAATGTGTAATTTTACCACTTTTTTGTTGTAATGTCGCTTTTTCAGTCTAAATTGAGTTAACATTACATCATAAAATAGGTAATATTCAACCTTCTAAAATTACACATTCCAAATTTACACAATTTTTTACAGTGTACATACATTTCTACATGTCTAAACTGGAACTACGATAAAATCTGTACAATAGAAATAATATCTAGTATGTAAGAAAAGCTTGACGAATAAACAATCTTCAAAGTTTAAACCAAATAAAAAAATATTAAAAATATCATAATTTGCCATCATAATGGTTTTAAAATTCTTGGGAGAATTGCTCAACAAATAAAAAATAATAAACAAATAAACAAATAAATGAAGGCATCTACCTTTCCAATAAACAATTCTAAATCATCAATGGGTACTACAAAAGGCTAATTTTTATCATAGTGGATCAAAATGTTTTTTTTTTTTTTTAATATCATTGAAGCAAGAACTAAGAATGTTTTACTAGAAAGAGCTGTAAACAGTAGCAAAAACATAATAAATTGTAATTGACAATGCTTGTATTTATGTCTCTTTCCACGAAACTGTACAATGAAACCCACGTAAAAACAGCAACACAGTGTTCTCATTGAGGCGCATAATATTAAGCCCATCAATCTATTGCGCAATGATATTTTATAGCCGTGACGAAACCTGCTACGAATGGGCACCGGCAACGGTGGCGTCATGTGACAATAAATATGTTTTATTTGGTGTTCATCCACCTAACTGGGGGCTTGCAGCCGAAACAGCAAAAAACAGGTTAAGATCGATTCACCTAGAAGGATTTAAGATGTTGATTGACCTGACCGTATTTTTTGATTGACCATTTTGTATGGAAATGATCAAGATTTTTTTATTTCAGAAATCATGAACTAACTTTACTTTTATCTAAAGCAAAATGTAAACCTTTTTTCGACCTCCACATCGCAGTGGCAATCAAAGCTCTTTTTTTCTTCAACTGATTCCTGTTAACTCACTCCACTTTCCACCACACGCTGCGTTCGCCGTGGAGCCTATTCCGCAATCGCGTTGGCAAAATGATAAATTACGAAAATAACCACTTTCCAGTGACATTTTTTGCCTCCTGTAACTCTAATTGAATCGCTCTCAATATATCACAACAAAATCACCACACCAAAACTCTCATCCCTCCCTAATTCATTTATAAAAAAACTTTCTTCACACTTCCCTTTCCCCCCCCCATCCCCTCCCAACATTAATTTCAAAAAATAAAATCACTTAATACTACCTAAAAAAAAAAATTCCCTAAAATAACAAAATACACCCCATCCCCACAAAACCATATCACATTTTTTTTCCCCATTACCATCACACCAACCCCACACCCCAAACTCCTCCATCCCAATAAATTCAACACCACACATCCAACTCTACCCTATTTACCCCCAAAACCATAACATCCCCCAAACAATCCAAACCTATCCCCACACCCCCTAAAATCCCAAAAAACTTTCCAACTACATTCCCCAAAACTACAAATATTACAAATTATTTCCCCATAACACAACATAACCCTCCCACAAAATTCCCCATTATTAACTCCCCCCTTATAATTACCTCTAACCAATACTTCAAAAACAACCCCCCTATAACCCTCCCATTCCCCCATTCCCCCCCTCTCAAACTCCACCCCCTTTAAACAACCATCTACCCAATTATCCCAACCACCAATATCAACAAATCCCCCTCCCTCTCATTCCCCCCCCCCCCCCATCTTCCCTCACACCCAACCCCCCCCTTAAATACAATACTATCCCAACACCCACACCCTATACACCTCCTCCCCCTCCACCCAACACTCCCTAATCCCCACCCCCACCAACCACTCTATACTATCACACCACTAAACCACACCACCTCTCCATCCACCCACCCACCTCACCCCTCCACCCCACACAAATACCATAATAAATCCCAAACCCACCCACATCCCTATCAACACCATCCCCCCTACTCAAACTCACTATCCCTAACAATCCCCATTTCTCTCTCTACTAATAATAACCCTACACTACTCTCCCCTTCCCACTACCCTCATACAAATCATACCCTCTCTTCTAATCCCTTCCCTACCCACCACCCTCATTATTCCCATTCCTTTTTCCACCCCCCCTCTTTTACTCCCACCAATTCTCTTATCACCATCTTTCTAATTCCCTCCCTTTTCCCTTTTACATCTAATTATCACCTTCCCAACTACCTAATCTTAATCCCATTGTAGGTGGAATTTTGGACCAATCGCTGGCGCTGGCCTGTTATCTGCGGGAGGAGCTGGGAGTGCGCAGCAACGATGTGGTTGCACTGGTCAGCGAGAACCGGTTTGAGTACCCGGTGACGATCTGCGCGTTGATGTACCTGGGCGCGACGGCGGCCCTGTTTAACCCGTTGTACACGGCACGTACGTATGGTGGAGTGTTGTTTGCGGTTTGAAGATAAGAAGAAATTTGTTTTGTTGTAGGTGAGCTAGAACACTGCATTGGGTTGGCGAAGCCCAGAGTGATCTTCGTTGCAGCGCAAACAAGTATGGCTGTGCAGAGGGCTTGCGTTAAGATTAGGCGCCCGGCCAAGATCGTTCACTATGATAACGGTGCCAGAGGGCTGACGTATCAGCAGTGTTTGGAAGATTCCGGGCGGAAGCTCAAACTGGAATGCTTCGTACCGGAAGCTACCAATTTGGAACAGCATGTGGCACTGATTGTGATGTCTTCGGGTACTACTGGACTGCCGAAGGGAGTTCAAATAACTCAGTTAAATGTTATTACAACTCTAACTTATACAAAGTAAGATTATAATGGAACATGAACATAGTTCTTGTGGATGTAACTTTCGAATGCAACTTTTCAGGGAGCTTCTCACAGTTCTAAGCGAAAATGCAGCTCAGATGGTTGCCGTTGACGTGATGCCCTGGTTTCACGTCGCAGGAGGAGTCTCGATGCTAAACTGGATACTCAACGGGATGCAGCTGGTGTTTATCCCTCGCTTTATTCCCAGAGTGTACCTCTCCTGCATTCACCAGTATCGACCCAACATGCTGAACACCGTCCCACCGATAGCGGTCTTTCTGGCCAAGAGTCCCCTGGTGGATGAGTACGACCTGTCATCCGTGAAGACAATCATTTGTGGGGCGGCCCCGCTGAGTCGCGAAGTGGAAGATTTGATTCGTTCTAGAATGAACGTTTCCTCGATTCGACAGGCCTACGGAATGAGTGAAACAACGCTGGCCATTCTCGTGCAGATGGACGAGGACAATTTGCCCGGGAGTGTGGGAAAAGTTCGAGCAGGGCAGTACGCGAAGGTGGTCGATACGGAAACTGGGAAGACGTTGGGTCCTAATCAAAATGGAGAATTGTGCTTCAAAGGGACGTTGATCATGAAGGGATATATTGGGAAAGAGGACGCTATTGACAAGCAAGGATGGTTGCGTACAGGAGATGTTGGATACTACGACAAAAATCGAAACTTTTACATCGTGGATCGACTGAAGGAGCTTATCAAGTACAAAGCTTTTCAGGTGCCACCTGCGGAGCTGGAAGCCCTATTGTTATCATATCCAAAAGTTAAGGATGCAGCTGTAATTGGAGTTCCGGACGAGAAAGTTGGAGAATTGGCAACGGCTTTTATAGTTCCCGCCGAGGATGTCCAAGTCACGCCAGAAGAGATTGCCAAATTCCTCAACGATCAAGTTTCGATCCACAAGAGATTACATGGTGGAGTGAGGCTAATCCATGAAATTCCAAAAACAGCCAGCGGAAAGATCCTCCGGCGAAACCTTCGTGAGCTGGCCAACAACAAAGCAAAGCTGTAATAAATATGAAATAAACTGATATCATTACATACTTCTTAGGAAATCTTGGAATGAAACCTTCAATTATTAAAAAAATTAACAGATTCCGAACAAAATCCCTTCCAAGAACGAGATTTGCCTTCCTAATGGCTAAAAATTAGGGCGTGCATCGAGGACATTCCTCCAAGCCACAATCGGTGGCAAAAACACTCCGACAGGCACCAGCTCGATGATAAAACTGTCAATTATGTGTGATTTTATAGCTCTCAGACTCATGATTGACCCCAGGCAGACCCGATACCGTACCGTCGGCGGTTATCTCTGCCCTGAGGTTTTGAAGATCAATCTGTTGGTCCAAAGACACATTAGGCTTCGTGACAGAGTGGACCACAAGGTCCAAAAGAAGAAGGTGTATACTATAAAATTAGTTTTTGATCTTTCCCTTTTGAGCTTCCGATTTTCGGTCGAGGTCTGCCTGCAGGGAATTCCCGCAAGTCGACGTGAGTCGGTCAAAGTCGGTAGCAGGGACACAAGCGATATACGCGCGAACACATAAATTATCGTTCATTAAGACTGTTTACTTTCGATTTCGAACGATGCCGGGACACAGTCGGGCTGGCGATACAGTGCAATGTGCTTTGGGCAAAAATTGCAAGTGTCTTTTTATGTGCTGCCCGGGAAACGGGCAGATGAAAGTGATCTTTTGGAGTTTTAAGGAAATTATACTTTAAGTATCATCATTGGTGATCTTTCTTCTACATACACCTTTTGGAGTTAACATAATAGCAAGATGTTTGAACAAATTATGGAGTATGGATGGCCTTGGCCGCATTTTTTAGGTTAATTATAAATGAAATTGATGTATTTGCCGAATTTTTACGAAAGAAAATGAAGTCATGAAGTTTTTATAGTAATTTATGTTACCCTTTAATTTTCTAAGTATTAAAGTTTAATCTCATTCAAATTTTTAGGCATGTTTCTCATGCAGGAGCATTGCTTTTAATTGTGGAGGCTTCCAAATGCTAATATTTCATCACCACTAATTATCTTGCAGTGTGTGCAATTGAAAGGTGAGATGTCCTTTCCAATGCCACAATCATTTGCTCATTAATTTCAGAGTATGGCTCTTCATGCCATCCAGTGGCACTTCCCATTTCGTGTATCAGCTTTCCACCAATGCACATTGTAAATCAATGACTTAATTTACATAGATTGGTGTAAGTGTTTCCAGTCAACAAGAAACCGGTCTGATGCCCAACTGATTATCCTTGTCGTTATCCCTTTGATGGTGATAGTTTCATAATTTATTTATGACGGCGTGTAATTAATGCGTACACAGGAAACACTAATCCAAACCCCGGATCCCGGAAGCCAATCAATATTGTTAGACATCCGGCACTCCGGCCGCCTCCAACAAACAACCCCCAACTTATACGTATACCTTCACTGCCTTAACTTCCCCTATCCGGTCCCAACTATCGAAAGGTGATAAAGGATCCCCACATCCTGACCGATATAGTAATCGAAGGGAATAATTTATTCACAAATTATTGGCACCTGGCCCTGATGGATCACACCGTCGTCGTCACCGTCTTCACCGGTAGCAGTCTTCGACAAAGTCAACCTTTTCAACCCTTTTCCCCGTATCAATCGAAAACACACTGTTCAGTGCGCTCGACGGAAGCATCGCCCAAAACACCAGCACTGATCTACTATCTTGTGACACGGCTGTCGTGGAAGGATCGGGCCTGTCACTAGATAACAACACACTCTATGAAGATGTGATATCTATCGTGTGCACCGTACCTTGCGTCGAAGCTAATCATTAGCATCTCATTTCGGGGCAGGATTATCACACGTACACGGGACACACGTCGGCTTTAGTTTGCGTTTGAAATAACTGACAGCACTCCTCTTTATTGGATGTGCTCTACTGATTAAATTGAATGCATTTAATCATACGAGTTATGAACACATAACTGTCCAAATTGATATTCAAAACAAATTTTGTTCACGAAAAAGGGTTACAAGGCCAAATCAGCAGAGAGATTTTCCTGGTTTGATTTAGCTGCTATTTGCCATTTTTTTTTTTGTTAAACCAGCGAAATTTTTCACTAAAACTAGCAGCCGCGCAAAAATCAAATAGTTTTTAGAGCACTTAAAAGCTTGAAATTTGGAAAATAATGCACTGTTTTTGTTGTTCTGTTCTATTTGAAACTTATCAACAATATCCAAATATTGTTGAGTAACAAGGCAAAACCAGCTGTCCCAATTCGCTTCAGTTGACGGTACTGCCAAACATATCTGAGAGAAGAAAATCCAGCAATTCGTTTTGCTGTTTCCAGTGGAGTTCTCTAATACTTTGTCAGAAAATATACTGTAAGGGGTAGCTTCAGAAATGACAGTTGTTATTAAAATCTCAGAGTTGATTGACGGAAATCAAATCTAAGAAGCAACATCGTTGTAGTGAGGTGAAGTTAGCGTGCAGTGGATTTGATTATTCAATTGAAATAGCATGTTCACATAGTGTAGGTAAAAAAACAGCAATTTCTACGCGTAAGTAAACAAAAACCACTTTTCAAAACAAATTTTAAAAACAGAAATATGTTTTGAAAACTTTGCCAAAAAAGTTTTACATCAATATTAATTTTTAAATCATCGATCGTCACAGTTTCCAGTACTGTTTATTTTCATTGTTTACGTTACAAAATTTGCTTTAAAAAAACTGCTGAAAAGTAATTTTTTAAGCGAACTTAATCGCGTTTTGGCGAAATAGGTAAACGAAATAGGTGTTAAACTAAATAGTAAGAAAAAACATACACAACTATGAACAAGTTAACATGATTTTAAGTAAACAAAACAAAAAAATAACAAAAAAAAAGTAAGCGTCCACAAGAAAAGAACAAGACAACAGCAAACTACACTACAGCAATGGACTGCAAGAGACTACATGAAAACAAGAGAATACAAGAGAATCTGAATTCAATAGATTACAAGAGAACAAGCGTTTTAATTAGAACTAGAGACTAAACTAGAATAAGAGAGTACAAAACACTGCAAGAGAAAAAGAAAATATAAGAGACTTCATAACTAGAAACCTAGAGACAGTAGCATAATAAGAAACAACAAGAGAACAAGAAAATATAAGATAACTAAAGACTAAAGATAACTAAAGATAGAGCAATTCCAGCTCAAATCAGGAATTTGTCTGGTACTTTGGTACCTGACCCTCTCCGATTTCAATGAAATTTTGTAGAAATGTTATCCTAGGCCTTTAGAAGCCATGTTTTTGTACATGAAGCCAATTGTACTCGAAAATTACATTTGGGAAGAGCGTGAGTTATTTAAATATTTTTGGATTTTTTAAATTCAAAAATTACTGTATCTCAAAGCAATTGCATCGTATCAAAAAGTGTTCAAAGACAAACTTGTAGGAAATTGGACGGGCTCTCTGAAAAAAATACACTGAAAGAAAAATACACGTCATTTCCATGAGATTTTTCAATTTTAAGTTTAAAAGTTAAACTTTAAGGTGATGTCACATTTTTGTTCTCAAAATGTTTGAGGAAATAGTCTAAGATGTTACAAAAATACTCACGAAAAATACAGGATGGCATGTCTCTCCTTAAAAAATATACAAACATCATTTACTAAAACTAAAATTTACTAAAATTTACATTTTTTCCAGTCTTGAAAATATTTTTACCGGAAAGCTCGTCCAATTTCCCATAACTTTCCTCCTTTTGATCACTGCGGTGATCAAAAACAATATTGTACAAAACACTGCAAGAAAAAAAGAAAATATAAGAGACTTCATAACTATAAACCTAAAGTATGCTACAGCCAGTTAAGAAACAAGAGAAAAAGAGGTTATAACATAACTAAAGACTATAAGAAAATATGATACTGCAATGAAATAATCACAAAAGCATAAGTATTTCTTAAAAGAAATCATGAGACGATAAAAGAACAACATTCTACAAAAGAAACAATTGAAAACAAGAAACTATAAAAGAACAAGAGACTGATAAAAAGCTACAAGATTTCTCAAATGAACTAGTGACTTAAAGAACCTACTGAAAGTTGTAAGAGACTACAAAAGAAAAACAGACTTCGATAAAACAAGAGACTGGAAAAATTATAAGAGAACAAGAGTGAAACAGAGGATACAAGAGAACAAGATACTGTAAGAGAACAGATTAACACAACAGAACAAAGATCTGCCAAAGAACAAGAGACTACTAGAAAACGAGAGACTACAAGAAAATAAGACGCTACAAGTGATTACAAAAGAAAGATATGATAAGAGACTATATGTAAACAAGACAAAAGAAACCACAAAAGATGACGAGAATACATAAGGGAGCTTTAAGAAAGAAAAAAAAAAAACAACGCAAAAATAATATAGAACAAGTGTGGTTACTGTCGAGGTGGAATACCATTTCGCCTAATTTAATAATTATATTCACACCCACTTGCAAAATGAGCCTGGAGGCTGGCCAAGATAACGCATCAATCACTGGCACGCGTTGACAAGGACAATCGCTGCTGCCAAACGCGTTGTCTGCGCACTGTGATGAAAATCCACCCCTGTCGTAATTTTCCACGGTTGACCTGTGCCACGCGCTCCAGCAGGCAGGATAATTTGAAATTGCGTTTCCATACCCACGCTTCCCGGCATTGAATTTCCACCAACCAAAGCATTGAATAAATTCTAATCTCCGTGCAGCCGATATATATTATAAGCTTCCATGTTTAAAGTGTAAATATAGCCAACTTCACCCAGGTCCTGTCAACACATTTTCCGGCTTGGTTCGGGGCTGCTGCTGCTGCTGCTTCTGATGTTGCCAAGGATCTCCAACAATCCGACGCACGCAACACACGGGACAGGGGGAAGATTTATTACGTACATCCGGAATCCTTACCTGATGCCAATATGCTGCCAAAGCCGATGATGCTCTGCCGTTGACTGGCAGGCGTGAGATTTCACATTAAAACGGCAGTCAATTGCAAACGTGCACGTGAGCTGTGGGCACTGATATACAGCCGAGTGATGTTGGAGTAATAATCGTCAATCCTCGCGGGATTCGCCCAGCTCATGCATTTTGAATTAGGTGATATCGTCGCCGAAGGACGGTGTTCCGTGCATATTGGTGTAGGCAAATCTTCTTGAAAGTGGGTGCGATTTTTCCCCGGAAGCGTGGCAGCCATGTGACAAAATTATATTTTCAAGGAAATAGGATTTATACCTTTCAACTTGTAGTTCGTTGAACGCAGGAATATGCTGACGGAGGTAGGTAGACATTGTGAAATTTTGGTGTAATTATGAACAAATCAACTATGCTTTGGACATAATTTATTTTGGCCAAATTAATTTTATGACGTATGTTGAAAGCAAAATGTTTAAATCATGTACTTTACGAACATTACTTAAAACTTTAAAACAGACCCTTACTTATAATTTGATGATGGAGAATGGAGAAAAATGATTAAATTTCCAAGAACTACCCAAAATAGCGTCACTGGCCCTAATCAACATTCCGTTGCAATGACACGGTAGCATTCCGGTAGCAGCATATTTTTCTGCGAAAAAAAGTCCAACGTCGAAGAGCGGATAGAAGCATGCCCGGAGCATGTTACCTTTTTCAGCTGTCATTCTGATTACCTGTCCAAATGGTTTCTGCGTGGCGGCGGTTTGGATCCTCCGAATTGAATTCATAGCTTGCATCCCATGTGATTATGTCCCATCGATTTTTAGTATTTTTTTCTCCCAGTTTGTGTCCTTCGGTGAGTTTCAAATCCAGTTAGAAAAAAAAACTCCAAAATCCGTGATCATCATTATTTTATACCCTCGCACTAGAAATTTGTGAGCCCGCTGCTGCTGCTAATTGACTTATTCCGCTTTGGGCCCCATCATTCGGGCCACGATGGCCAAATGTGTGCTGCATTGTATCCTTTTTTGGGCGCGAGCGCCCGGAGCACATTCTCCGAAAAAGTGCACTTTGGCGTGATGCAACGGCAGACTTTTTCAAATGCGACCGACACGGTCCAGACATATTAGTCATTTGCACTGGATGACGGTCCTAACGAGACGAGATAACGGACCAACAGCAATTAGCAATTACAAATTTTCGTGTGGCGGGTTTGATTCATTGTTTTATTGTCTTTTTTACACCAGTCGGTGTGTGATTTTTGGGGGTTTCGATAGGATTGTTTCAGACATGGAAAGCAAATTTTGTGTTTTTTAGTCTGCTCTACTTTTCTGTAATCTTATCTACTCTACTCTACTCTACTCTACTCTACTCTACTTTACTCTACTCTACTCTACTCTACTATACTCAACTCTACTTTACTTTACATTACTTTACTCTACTCTACTCTACTTTACTTTACTTTAATGTAATACAACTGAAATAAAATAGTTTTCCTCTTAGGAACAATTTGAATTGGGTTGCCAAATCTCCAATATGTTTGATGCATTGCATTAAAGAAACTTTCAAGTACAGTAACATAAGATAGGGTTTCCAGAAATTTCAGAAGAATTCCGTTTTCCTTCCAAACTACCTGATTATGCAGCAATTCACCACGAAAACAGCATGATTCGAAAAAAAAAGTTGTCCGATCGGACTCAAAATTGGACTAGCGGCCAAAATTATAAGACCCGTATTTTTTGTATGGCCCTTAGGGGGTCTTGTTACCATGTTAAATCGATTTTAGCTCTCTTGGATGCAAATGAAAGATGATTAGATAGGCTTTATAGGAAAAATTAGCTTAAAGTTTCAAAAATCTAGTCTTATATCTGAAAAGGTCGTACAGGGTTGCGGAGTCGGTTCGAATTTCAAATGACTCTGACTCCGACTCCAGCTCCGGCTTTCAGTTCCAACCGACTCCAACTCCAAACCCGGCCTATCCACTCTAGCCAACTCCGACACCAGCTTTCAACAAATGGTTGACTCCAACACTTCCTCAGTATTAAGAGAGAGTCCACGAACAGGGCATACCCCTTTGTATAGGACGGAACTCACCGATCTGCCTGAAATTTTCAGGGGTTGTTTGTACATATAAAACTAGCATCTGTCCAAAATATGAGCACTCTGGATCAACGGGAAGTGGGGAAAATCGAAACACAACGTTTTATGGTTAGCAATTCTCTAAGATTTTGGTCATTCGATTTTTTTTTTGTATTTTGTAATCCGACTGAAACTTATATGGTGCCTTCGGTATGCCCAAAGAAGCCATTTTGCAGCATTAGTTTGTCCATATAATTTTCTGTACAAATTTGTCAGCTGTCTATACAAAAATGATGTATAAAAATCTGTATCTTTTGAAAAAAAATTTCATCGATTTGGTGTTTTCGGCAAAGTTACAGGTATGGATAAGGACTACACTGAAAAAAATGATACACGGTAAAAAAAAAGTGATTTTTAATTTAACTTTTTGTCACTAAAACTTGATTTGCAAAAAAACACTTTTTTTTATATGTTTTAGGAAACATCAAATGCCAACTTTTCAGAAATTTCCAGGTTGTGCAAAAAATCTTTGTCCGAGTAATGATTTTTTGAATCAATACTGTTTTTTTTTTCAAAAATTCGAAATATTGGTCGCAAAAATTTTTCAACTTCATTTTTCAATGTAAAATCAAATTTACAATCAAAAAGTAAAAATCTAAATTATTCGCTCTACAGCTTTGCCTTGGCGTTCTCGATTGCGAGATTCCTACTCGAAACTAGGTGTTCGAAGGCTTGATTGTTGAGGCAATTGCAAACCTCTTTTTACACCTTAGCTTCCATCCACCCCGGGATTCGAACTGATGACCTTTGGATTGTTAGTCCAACTGCCTACCAGCGACTCCACCGAGGCAGGACCCAGGGAGACGACTCCTACACCTGGACTGAGCTAACGACCTAACCTCTAGGTTAGTCCGGGGCCAACATTTACTTCCCGTCCGACGGAAGGCGTGATCAGACAAATCTCGTCTCGAAAAATGCCACCGGGACCGTCTGGGATCGGACCCAGGCCGACTGGGTGAGAGGCAATCACGCTTACCCCTACACCACGGTCCCGGCTAATCAAAAAGTACAATAGTGAAATTTTGATAAAGTGCACGGTTTTCATGTTAAAGCCATTTTAAAGGTAACTATTTTGAAAATAGTCGCATTTTTTCATTTTTTTTAATAAGTGCCCAAGTTTGCCCACTTTTGAAAAAAATATTTTTGAAAATCTGAGAAAATTCTCTTTATTTTGCTTTTCTGAACTAAGTTAATACGTTCCTTAGTTACTGAGATATTGCCATGCAAAGGATTAAAAACAGGAAAATTGTTGTTTTCTAAGTCTCACTCAAACAACCCCCCACTTCTAATGTCGATATCTCAGCAACTAATGGTCCGATTCACAATGTTAAAAAATGAAACATTCTTGAAATTTTTCGATCCATTCGAAAACAACATTTAAAATTTTTTTTAATCAAGACTAACATTTCAAAAGGGCCAAATATTCAATATTACGCCCTTTGAAAATGTTTGTCTCAGTTTAATTTTTTTTGAAAATATTGTTTTCGAAAAGATCGGAAAATTTCACGAATGTTTCATACAGTATGTAAAAAAAGTATTTACACCCCTTGGGCACTATGCACATATTGTGATGAAACATTTAAACAATTTGAAGTTTGACAGAAACCTAGTACTACGTTTTGTTCAGAAACTCATGCCGAACATTTTGCTCTAAAAAGCTCATGAAAAGATGATTTCTATAAATAGTTATATAACAAATACTTTTACAAAAATCAAAAAAGTTCAAAAAAAAAGTTTGTAAACCTTTCGAAAAATTTACATGTATAAAGTTATTTGTTGACAAATCACCTTGAATCCAGTCTCCCAACTCCAAATAGGCATCCTTGACTGATTAAAAAAATAATTTGGATTGAATATAAAGTTTACTAACTACTTAGTATAAAAGTTTATATAACTCTAGAAATTCTATATAAAACTTATCTAAACTTAATTTTGCAAACTTTTAGTTTAACTAAATGTCAATATATTACCATAGAATTGCTAAATAAACATTTTGGAGTGTGTATAACACCGTTTTAGGGGTATTTGTATCGATAGAATAGATTTTTTGTTGGAATTTCGTACCAACCCGGAATTACGTCGTCGGAAAATCCGCCGGCATCTGAACCGGTCCACAATTCACAAGTCAACCTATGTGGCATCAGCTTTTTATAGAAATCATCTTTTCATGAGCTTTTTATAGCAAAATGTTCGGCATGAGTTTTTGAACAAAACGTAGTACTGATTTCTGTCAAACTTCAAATTAGGTACATGTTTCATCACAAAATGTGCATAGTGCCCAAGGGGTGTAAATACTTTTTACATACTGTATTTTAACATTGTTAACATTCCAACGCCCAAGGCTCCAAAAAAGTTGGAACGGTAAATTTAACTCAATGGTTCTCGGGTATAACTCAACCAATCAAGATGATTCTTCTTTCCAGTGATTTGTTAGGATGTCTACACTAGCGTGTCCCAAAAAAACACGAAGTCGAGGAATTCAATGTGCTCAGTTCTCAAATGATAGAAAATCATGTTAGAAACAACTCTCTCATACATGAAAACTTCCGGAAAAATCGTTTACCACGTTCCCTGGGCATTTTTTTGAAAAAAGTCAGTTTTTTCGACAATTTCACAAAATCTACTTAGAAAAAATTGAAAATTTTAAAATTTCAAATAGCCTATACCATTAAATGATGGTCTGTGGTCCAAGAAACAAGTTAATGTATCGATTTGGCCTTTTAAAACCTTGTTTTTACTTTCCCGGTAGCTTTTATGTCGAAAAATACGAGTTTTTGCTTTACTTTTTTTCAATCTTTTCCCTCGGTATTGAACACAAAAATTTCCTCATATGTGAAAATACATGCATCTTGTAGAAAATTTTCCGCCGAAGATTTTCGTCTAAGCAACTTTGAAGTTTCTTCAACTCTGAGCTGAGATATTCCAGTTTTTGTGAAGAAAGAATATTGAATATTTGAAAATGTTGATATTAATCATCATTGGCATACAATATTAAGGATAATTTAATCCTAATTTGAAGTGCGGCTGTATCGCATCTGTTTTTAAACATGATTGGTTCATCCTTCAATACTAAGGGCCATCTGGTTTTGTTTTCTCATGGCACACTACGTGCTAAATCAATGAATTACTTTTAGCAAATAACTCATATTTAGAGCATTTTGCATTTAAACCAATCGATGCACGTTTGCTGTGTTTCCATGGATACAAATAAACAAATAACAAATATAAGGTTCAATTGTACGCATTTCCGCGATCTGAACCACAACGTAACGTTTACACTCCCTTCTTATAACTCCTGTTGATAAATCCGATGTTTAGGTAAATTAAAAATATCACTAATATTTGGAATTTATTCTATAGGGATCCATCCATTAATCACGTAGACATTTTTTTTTAATCTCAGCTCCCTCCCCTTCTCATGGTCAATTGTCCATAAAAAAAACTTTTTTTGATGGAGCGTGGACAATTGCCAACCCCGTACAATCGAACCATATATTTCGATGCCTCTGTGCTCTTGTACTAAGCTTACTGGTTTTCCTATCTAGATAGCATAAGAGAGCACAGATGCATCGATATGTTATTTGTTTATTTGTATCCATGGAAACACAGCAAACGTGCATCGATTGGTTTAAATGCAAAATGCTCTAAATATGAGTTATTTGCTAAAAGTAATTCATTGATTTAGCACGTAGTGTGCCATGAGAAAACAACACCAGGTGGCCCTTAGTATTGTAGGATGAACTAATCATGTTTAAAAACAGATGCGATACAGCCGCACTTCAAATTAGGCTTAAATTATCTTTAATATTGTATACCAATGATGATTAATATCAACATTTTCAAATATTCAATATTCTTTCTTCACAAAAACTGGAATATCTCAGCTCAGAGTTGATGAAACTTCAAAGTTGCTTAGACGAAAATCTTCGGCGGAAAATTTCCTACAAGATGCATGTATTCTCACATATGAGGAAATTTTTGTGTTAAATACCGAGGGAAAAGATTGAAAAAAAGTAAAGCAAAAACTCGTATTTTTCGACATAAAAGCTACCGGGAAAGTGAAAACAAGGTTTTAAAAGGCCAAATCGATACATTAACTTGTTTATTGGACCACAGACCATCATTTAATGGTATAGGCTATTTGAAATTTTAAAATTTTCCATTTTTTCTAAGCAGATTTTGTGAAATTGTCGAAAAAACTGACTATTTTCAAAAAAATGCCCAGGGAACGTGGTAAACAATTTTTCCGAAAGTTTTTATGTATGAGAGAGTTGTTTCTAACATGATTTTCTATCATTTGAGAACTGAGCACATTGAATTCCTCGACTTCGTGTTTTTTTGGGACACGCTAGTCTACACCCAAAGGAAAAATATATCTCAAAATCTGCAACAGTGGATTTGCTGCAGAAAATGTCACATTTTATAACATTTTTTGCAGCAAGCCCGTAGATCATTTTTGCCCGCGTGTAAACACGCAGCGATCTGCAGTTCTCACCAACACATATAATGCTGGACTGTCCCCGAGCAACACTCCAAAGAGAAGGATATGTTGGTGCTCTTTCACTCACATTTCATCAAGCGTCCATGGCGCGGTGGTAGCGTGTTGGATCAATAATCAAGAAGTTGGTGGTTCGATACTCGTTCTGTTAAGGGTTTTTTTTTTGTGAAATACAACCAAAAAGCCGTCGGTAATGTCGATAATTGTCGGTAACGGGAAAAAATGTCATACCCCTATATCGCAAAAAATGCATGAGGAGAGTTTTCATGCAGATTCTGATATACTTTCATGCCGCCATGCATCACAATCATGCGACCGACGTTTGGGTGTAGATGATTTTAAAACTTTGCAGAACTTAATTTGATCGAATCTGTAATTTTTGCAATTAAAAACATCGTTCCAACTTTTTTTTTTCGCGTGTAAAAAAAAATTCGCCAAAAATTCCGCGGAGGCAGTCGTTTTAAAAAAGGTGGAACGATGTTTTCGGTCGCAGAAATAACAGATTTGTTCAAATCAAGTTCTGCAAAATTTTAGGATCATCTAGACATTCTTACAAATCACTGGAAACAAGAATCGTCCCGATTGGTTGAGTAATGCCCGAGAACCAGCGAGTTGAAGTTACCGTTCCACCTTTTTTGGGAGGCTTGGGCGTCCGTGTAAGTTGGACATGCGTTGGGCGTTCCAGTGTTAATTGGACCATTAGTTGCTGAGATATCGACATTAGAAAATGGTGGGTTGTTTTGGTGAGACTAAGAAAACATCAATTTTCCTGTTTTTAAACCTTTGCATGGCAATATCTCAGTAACTAAGGATCGTATTAACAAAGTTCAAAAAAGCAAAATATAAAGAATTTTCTCAGCTTTTGTTTTCAAAAGTGTGCAAACATGGGCACTAATTAAAAAAAAAAAACTGCGACTATTTTCAAATTAGTTGCCAAAAATGGCTTTAACTTGAAAACGGTGCGCTTTATCAAAATTTCACTAAAGTACTTTTTTCGATATATCGTCAGCTGTGTGCTATCTTGTGACATAGACCATTTTGGTCGAAAATGAGTTAATGATGACGTTTTGCTATACTTAACAAACACTTTTTTAAACTTAAAAAAATTATAACTCGGTCATTGATTTTTTTTTATCAACCTGGAAATTTCTGAAATGTTGGCATTTGATGTTTCCTAAAACATATAAAATAAAACAAAACAAAAAATAAAATAAAAATAGTGTTTTTTGCAAATCAATTGTTTGTTACAAAAAGTTAAATAAAAAACCACCAAACTATTTTTAACTTAACACATGGATGTTCGTCACAAAATTCCATTCAATAAGCGTTTCTCGGAATTGCAAAAAAAATGGTAGGCAACTTGTTGAAAAAAATGTTTTTTTTCAGCACGAGTCGTAAATTTATCCAACGAGGTTTATCGAGTTCGATATATAGGACGATTGCTGAAAACATCTTCTTTTTGCAACTTGTTGCAAATTTTTTTTTAAAGCTCGACTGAATTAATTAAAATCCTTCCAATGTCACACAGTTTATGTTATTATTCAATAAGAGATTATTGATAAAAAGAAGACTGTGTGTGATTTATTTTTAGAAAAACTTTGATTAAATTTGATTTAATCTGAATTTAAAAAAAAACAGGCAAAAGGAAGCAGTCAAAATCAATTTAATATTTTAAAATAACAAAATAAAATAAATCGCTTATCTGTTACAATTTATTACGAAGGGGGGAGGGCGGTTAAAACATACAAAATTTTGCGTTACGTAATAAAAGAATGCTCCCCTATGTCTGAAAATGATTTTATCGGATTTCTGGGACAATTTTAGATAGCATATCAAAAAGTAGTGATTAATACACCCAAAGGAAAAATATATCTCAAAATCTGCAACAGTCGATTTGCTGCAGAAAATGTCATATTTTATAACATTTTTTGCAGCAAGCCCCTAGATCATTTTTGCCCGCGTGTAAACATTTCAGCGATCTGCAGTTCTCACCAACACATATAACGCTGGCCCGTCCCCGAGCAACACTCCAAAAAGAAGCATATGTTGGTGCTCTTTCACTCACTTTTCATCAAGCGTCCATGGCGCGGTGGTAGCGTGTCGGAGCAATAACCAAGAAGTTGGTGGTTCAATCCTCGTTCTGATAAGGGTTTTTTTTTTTTGTGAAATACAACCAAAAAGCCGTCGGTAATGTCGATAATTGTCGGTAACGGGCAAAAATGTCATACCCCTATATCGCAAAAAATGCATGAGGACAGTTTTCATGCAGATTCTGATATACTTTCATGCCGCCATGCATCAAAATCATGCGACCGCCGTTTGGGTGTAGGATTCGAAGATATGATGTTTTGTAAATAAAAACTTATCAAGCACGCAGAAGTATGCATGTTTGAGCATGATTTGGTTTGTACACGTTAAAGTAAACTATTGTTTTCAATAAGTTGGATTGGTAAGTAATATACAGGATTAGGATAATAAACAAAATAATGTAGCTTATTACAAAAGTTTAAGTATTGCTTCTTTCAAATCTTTTCTACTTAGAATTTCTTTGAAAAAAAAAAAAACTACCTGTCGAAACAAACAGGAACCCTCGACAATTTATTTAATGACACCATTAACATCTTACAACAATCTCGCATCCTTGCGCCAAAGATCTGGCGAACTACACATGTTCTGCCCACTAATGACCTTCTTCCGTAGTTCCACCCTCAACCTGGCTGATTTCCTATACCTGTTTGCCGGTGGAGGTGGAGAAGGTGTGAGAAAGATGATTACCGAAGGCTGCTGCTGCGGTTGTCCCTGTGGAGCTGGTGGTGGCAGGGATCAAACCATTCCGCGCATAGCTTGGGCGCTAGACGAGGATCTCCGAAAAGGGGAAGTGATCTAACATAATTGCTGAAAAAGGATGATTTGCGGGTGCAAGTTTGTTGGGCGGACAGGGCAGAGAGGTTTGATGCACAGGTGGATATAATTACTGATAGCAGGTAAACTTTTTTAGGCTTTGATGTCTCATTTAGAGGTTTCAGTTCAGTTTTGGAAGATTTTTGGGATGAAATAATTATATAGCTACAACTTATTTCATGACAGCCACCTTGCAATAAAGTTTTCACAGAACATATTTTAAATAAAGACATTTGATAGAACATAATAAAATTATTGGACAACTCACAAAAAATTATCTATTAGAGTGCACTTGTAGTTGTATTTCCGCTTCCAATTTCAGTATCTAAGAAAGAAAGAAAAAAACTGAATCACTTAACAAGAGGAAAAAAAAAAACCTTTAAAACACACCTGCACCTTGTCATTTCCAGAGAGCATCAGCTGGCCAAGACCAGACCTGAAGAGGTAATGAGATTTCCATTTTCTACAAAACTGGACCCTGTTCTTCAAGTGGAAATGGTGCGCTCCCTGAAATCTGCGGGAAAGTGAAAAGCTCCGGAAAAGCATAAGCTGTTTGTAGGAGTGACATTTTTCTCACCCAGCTGCGATTCAAGGTGAAGAACTTCTTTGCGCTCCGTTGCACAGCCAAGATGCAAAACAGTAAAACTTTTTTCGTCCACAAACAAAAACTACTCCCTTAAATATTCAGTGGAACTCCAACAAGAAAGTCACGGCCGTGACATTGCGTCCCGTGACCGTCCTAGCCCCGCTCATCAAAAGTCGCTAATCTAATTCAGATCATGTCCCCGATAGAACGGGGAAGCTCTCGACAGGGTGCCAAACCTTGAGCGGAGTTCCAGCACGCAAAAATATCACGCAGTGCGCACATGCTGGAAATTCTTTGATCGGCCAGCAGCGCAGAAGTACGCTTTTGAGTCGATTAGCCAGGAGCATAATTAGCATCAAAAGTATCAACATAGTTTATTAATGTTGTTTATGAACGCTGGACCTCCTGCCGGTAGCAAATTCTGAACAAGAGAGATGTGCTTCGAGCGTTTGGCGAAATACTTGTTTTTTAACTCTGGATGGTAATCCAACTGGCTTCCCGGGGTATTTTTAACGTAGTTCTTAGGATTCTCTAAGATGCACGCATAAAGGAAGAAAAATGAGCACACGATGCGGTATCTTCCCGTTCATTTTTAAGTCTTCAAAGAAGTAAAGCCGAGCAAAGGGGACAAACAGACTGAAAGTTTTAAATGGGAGCATCTTTCAAAACCAAATTATGTATGTATTTTTTTTAAGTTTCCTTGAGGTCACTTAAAAATTCAAACAAAAATTTTAACAAGCTTCTTCTTTCTTCGAAAAAATATCAGACAATTATATAATTCTTCTTTAATTTTGAATTTTAACAGTGAAAAGCAGCAATTTAAAATTTTCCGTTCTTCAAATGCTCAAACCCTTTACCAGAACATAAAAAGAGTTGAAACTTGGCGACACGCTGCGAGGCACAATGCTGCTGAGTTGCGGTTGGCCTGTGAGGCAACGCAACAAAATGAAACTTCAGATTCCGCGCTGCTTTTTTCCTCTGAGCCCGCGGTGTGCTCATGACGAAACGGTTCCCTAGTGTTTGAAATATTAATAATCATATAAAATTATTAGGGCTATTAATTTATCTACATTATCACCTCCTTTGCTGGCTGCCGATATTATTCTTATTATGAGGATGCTGACGGTGTGCCTGGGGATGGTAGGGTGAAGGGGTGATCGTACATGTGTTACCAGATTTAAACTTTGGGTTCGAATGTTTTGAAGTGGGAGGGAGTTTCAGTTAAGGTTAGATTTTTTAACTAAGTTGATAGAGGTCAAGTCGTAAATTTGCCAGTCTTTTTTTTCTTTAAAAAAATATTCAAACACTATTTTAAATAAATTAACGATTTTCTCATATTTATTATAGACATTGTCAAACACATATCATTGCAGAGAGAAATTTAGTTGTAAGAAACAAGCGTGACTGGAGCAAATTATTACATCAATTAATACAAAATTTCTCCGATCGGGCTCAAAATTTTTCTAAAAAAACATTCGTGAAATTTTCCAATCTTTTCGAAAACAGAATTTTCAAAAAAAAATCAAAATGGCGTAATATTGAATGTTTGGCCATTTTGACATTTTTTTCGAAAACATCGGAAAATTTCACGAATGTTTCATGTTTGACATTGAAAATCGGACCATTACTTGCTGAGATATCGAAATTAGATATTGGAGGGTTGTTTGGGTGAGACTTAGAAAACTTCAATTTTCTTGTTTCTTTTTCTTTAAGCCGCTGTATCTCAGCAATAATTAATAATAATAAAAAAGTTAAGTACTTTTCGATTGCAAATTAGATTTTACATAAAAAATTAGGTCAAAATGTTTAAATAGAAGATTCAATTTTTATACACAAAAACTCTAAAATGAAAAAAAATCAAAACTCGTCGGCAAAATTTTGGTCCATACTTCTGAATGGCTTAAAAGATGTGGGGTTTTGTCTCCTAAAACATTTAAATACATTTCAGAAATAAAAATCAAACGGATTTTGGGAAATTGTTTTTGTTTTGTGAAATATTTTAATTAAAAAATATCCAAATTGTTTTTTTTTCGAGAACCTATTTTTTCTGAATAGTCTTTATCAATACCTACAACTTTGCCGAAGAAACCAAATCAATAAAAAAAGTAATTGAAAAGTTAAAGATTTTCAAATATTTACGTACTTTTTTTGTTACGTACTATTTTTGTTGCCAAAAATGTATGAATTGGTGAACCAATGGCCAATGTATGTGTGGGTGAACCAACGCATTGCCTTGACGGAGATTGAATGACGAACATTAAAACGTGATTTTCTCGGAACACTCGTTTTGGCATAATAGCCGAATATTCAATTATAAGTTGAGCAATTCTCTACCAAAACCGGAAATGGATTTTATTTGTATTTTTTGATTTGACTCAAACTTTGTGGAGGTCTTCCCTATGACCAAATTAGCTATTTTGTGTCATTGGTTCACCCATACAAGTCTCCATACAATTTTGGCTGCTGTCCATACAAAAATGGTATGTAAATATTCAAATAGCTGTAACTTTTGAGTGAATATTCTGATCAATTTGGTGTCTTGGGCAAAGTTGTAGGTATTGTTGAGAACTATTGAGAAAAAAATAGGTACACGGAAAAAAAAATTGCCGATTTTTTTATTATCTTTTTATTCACAAAAGCTCAATTTCCCAAAATAAGTATTTTTTGATTTTCGAGATTTTTTGATATGTTTTAGGGGACAAAAATCCGCAACTTTTGAGCCATAGAGAAACATGGTCAAAAATCTGCCGCCGAGTAATGAATTTTTGAAAAATAGTTATTTTTGGAAAAAATCGAAATTTTATGCAAAAACAAATTTGACGTTATTTTTTAATGCAAAACTGAATTTGCAATCGAAAAGTAGGTACTTAACACATTTTTTGATAAAGAGCTCCGTTTTCAAGATATAGCCACCGAAAGTTTGATTTTAGCGAAATATTTGCAGTTTTTCGATTTTTAAAAATAGTGACCATGAGTGACCATTTCTAAAAATATTTTTTTTGAAAAGTTCAGAAAATTTGCTATAAAATTGTCTAAAAGACATTGAAGATTGGACCTCGGGTTGCTGAGATACAGCCGCTTTCAGTAAAAGAAACACGAAAATTTAAGTTTTCTAAGTCTCACCAAAACAACCCACCATTTTCTAATGTCGATATCTCAGCAACTAATGGTCCGATTTTCAATGTTAAAACATGAAACATTCGTGAAATTTTCCGATCTTTTCGAAAAAAATATCTTTAAAATTTTTAAATCAATAATAACATTTTAAAAGGGCCAAACTTTGAATATTACGTCCATTTAAAAAGCTAGTCTTGATTTAATTTTTTTCAAAATATTTTTTTCGAAAAGATCGGAAAATTTCACGAATGTTTCATAATTTAACAATTTAACATTGCTGAGATATCGTCATTTGAAAATGGTGGGTTCTTCAAATTTGTTTTTGCATGAAATTTCGATTTTTTCCAAAAATAACTATTTTTTCAAAAAATCACTACTCGGCGGCAGATTTTTTGACCATGTTTCTCTATGGCTCAAAAGTTGCGGATTTTTGTCCCCTAAAACATATCAAAAAATCTCGAAAATCAAAAAATACGTATTTTGGGAAATTGAGTTTTTGTGAAAAAAAAGTTAATAAAAAAATCGGCAATTTTTTTTCCGTGTACCTATTTTTTTCTCAATAGTTCTCAACAATACCTACAACTTTGCCGAAGACACCAAATTGATCAGAAAATTCACTCAAAAGTTACAGCTGTTTGAATATTTACATACCATTTTTGTATGGACAGCAGCCAAAATTGTATGGAGACTTGTATGGGTGAACCAATGACACAAAATAGCTTATTTGGTCATAGGGAAGGCCCCCACAAAGTTTGACCCAAATCAAAAAATACAAAAAATAAAAATGGTCGAAATCGGCCGATTTCGTAGAGAGTTGCTCAGTAGTGTACTGCTCCTGTTCACATCAATATCCCATTTTGAGTTATTGATACAGTAACGTTCTCTTTCAGAAAAAAATCAAGTATTTTGTTCTAGACTGACCTTGCTTGCTGTTTTTGCATATGTAATCAGGAAAACCCGAATGTTCACATTTGGCGGACCTTAACTTTACAAAGATTGCCAGAGTTTTTTCTTCCAAAATATAATTTAATATTGAGGTTGAAGCGAAACACAGAATGACTTCAAAATCAAATCAAACCATCCACATTAACGACCCCCGGGTCTTTTGTGGTCTCTATTGCAAGTTTCTGCTCGGACTTAGGAGTCCGAAGGCTTGAATGGGGAGAGCACCCAAACCTCTTTCTACTCCAAGGAACCTTCCACCCCAGTGTTTGAACTGACGACCTTTGGATTGCGAGTCCAACCGCCGCCAGCGATTCCACCGGAGTAGGCTTGGTTTGGTGTGTTGTTTGTACTTATGGCATGGAGACGACTCCTACACCTGGAATGACTTAACGGCCTAACAACAACCAAGGCCGGGACCGACATTTTACTTCCTCATCCGATGGAAGGTTGGAGCAGATGGGAATCGAACCCAGAATCATCCGCTTACAAAGCGGACAGCGTAACCATTCGGCCACGCACTGCCACAGACAGAATGACTTATTGACACCAAAAAAGGTAATTACCTTGATACAGCGAAATTCAATTAATAAGAATTAAAAAAACTAGATTCTAAGGATAGCTTGAATGAGGATATGGAAGTTATACTTATCTTGAAAAGGCTTTTCCCTCTTAGAAATAATAAATAAACAAATAGTTAAAAACATAAGACTTCCTTCCTGGGGTCTAACTGCTAAGTATGCTTTAAGGAAAATTTTGGGGTCCACATTATTTTAAGTTCTCTCAATTATAGTTATTGGAATTTTTGATAAGTTAGAATTTACACTTTCTGAATAAGAAGATAAGATAAGCATTGGTTCATTCGAACTTGAACATCTTACATTGAACATCCAATGTTCTAAACAATTTCAAATTTTCAAATGTTTTTCTGATTAGTTTATATAATTTTGCATCGAAATTTATAAAATTAAAATTTCCCGGCCAAATTCTCGACCAAATTTCCCGGGAATCGAGAGGTTCAAAAGGTCACCCTCTAATGCGAACATAAAACAGTGTAGCTGTAGTGAATATTGTACTACAAAAATAGAATAAATAGCAACATTTTCATCCAGAGTGCTTACAAGCATAACAAAAATTCAGAATATTAGTTTGCCTCTATTTGATAAATAAACTTCGTCCGCGCAGCAATTCCACAACGATATCCAACAAGTAACATCCCTCGCAGGGCTTGCACGAAAGAAACGCACCATGTGTACGCTCATCCAAGCGTAATTTTCATGCATCCCAGTGGAATTCTAGGAGAGCGCTAGAGAATTCAACGAATCCACGGCAGCACACCGATTGCCAGGAAGCCAGTTTATGAGAAATTTATACCTTGCTGCTGTTCATTCATTATTCACTGCAGGGATTTTTCTCCCTTCCGTCCCAGGTTGAATTATTATTTTCTTTTCGCCCCTCTCTTCGAATGAATCCGGATTGTTCCTCAATCATACGCCCTCACAAGAGAGGGGGCTCACAATGTATCACTGCTGCTGCCGATGACGATCTTCTGGGAGGAAGTTTCGGCGACTTGGTGGTAGTTGCGAAGACACTGGGTGAGCAAAATTACAGTTTTGTGACTTCCGTAAATCTTCTGAAGTTGTGCTGACCTCGATGAGTAGATTTTCATTTTTGTATATACCAGGCGTGTATAATCTCCCACCAAAGATACAACTTCTTGCCATTGGGCTTTTTATGTTGTTTTTTTTTTCTAGGGGAGAAAGTAATCAAACTTTATTAAACATTAATGAAACCGAAAAGCGAAAGACAGACAATTACTGTAATATGGAGGAGGAAAAGTTGGTGCTACGAAGGTTGTTTGGTATTGTTTTGGAAAGAGGTGACGTAATGGGTTTGTAAATTACACCTTTGCAGTACATAAAATTAGACGAGAAAAAGTTTGTTGTGTTTGTTTAGCATGTTAACAGATGGTAATGGTAGTATTAAACTAGGGTTGAACCCTTGGAATACGAAAAATGCGAACCGTATAAATATGAAATATAAATATTGTAGATTGAGCATTTTTTTTTTAAATAAATCTATAAATACAACAAGAACAATAATTTAAAACTAACACCGTACGCTTATCTATACCATCTGATAATATTGTCCCACCCAACTGTACAATTATCCCTGACTGCAAAATGTCCTGGCAAACAGCCATCATTTGCTGGTATAGTGCTGGTGGGATGTTCCGAACCGTTTCCGACTCCGGCACTCGTTTTCCCAATGCAGCCTGCGCTGCTCCCAGTCCGTGATAAAATCAACCAGACAAGGCTTATGAGGTAGCGATTTTCGCGATATGTATTCCCACACGGCGACGGTACAGGATTAAATTTCGCGTTGTAGGGCTTTTGTCGAACGGAACTCCCTGTTTTTGTCTGGCTACCAATTTGTCGGACAGGGCAAAGTGAATGCTTTAATGCTCTCCTCTTGTGCGAACCCTCTTGCAACCATGCACTGGTTCCGTTCTGGCTCATTGTCAAAATCCCGAGAAACAAGATGAGAGGATTATAGAGTCCTTTGGGGTTTGAGTGTGCATGAAACGTAGACAGCCGAACCGTTGCGTTGGGTTCGCGCCATCGTCCTGCTAGCAGTCACCACAACAGCATGGTCCTGTCGGAACCTTGTTAGCTGCTGCTGCTGGTGCTGGTTGCAAACGATGACACTTATTGGCTGCGTCGATGGAGATGGAATCGTTATTATCTGCTGTTTCGAGAGGATTCCGAGTCCTTGATCAAACACTAATCACACGTAATGGTTCCCATGCCTCATGATCTGTGGAAATGACTCGTTCTCGCAACTCGGTTGTCATCATCGCTGAGGTTGGGAACAACTGCTTGAAGTTCCGTGGGAACCAGCAGGATTAAAGTTGATGCTTAGTTAGGAATAACGGTGTAACCATCTGGTAAACGGAACAGCACTGTAGCAAATGTTACTGTGCCTCAAGTATATTGTCGCATGTGTGAAATTTTGTGAAAACTATCATTTAGTACTATTCGAGAAAATGGATTTTAAAGTTTGATGGTACAAATTTTCAAAACAGTGGAATGATGGATCAAACTTTTTGAAGCAACCCACGGCGTGTTTTCTAGAACAACCTTATCAGGAAAAAATAGTCATCGCTACTTTCAAATGTGTCTTATAGGAAATTTTCTCAGCTTTCCAATGCTTCTCAGAGCGAAATGTTTCATCGGGAAATTTCTGAGATATCTCTATTTTGTATTTTTTGGTTTTAAATTCCTTTATTATTCATTGGAAACTTTTAAATAACAGTCCAGGAAACATGTCAAATGATGTGTTTCATGTGTCTTTTACTCATCAAAATGTGCAGAATAAGACAAGAAACAACTTTGTAGAAGGTTGCAAACCGCTAAACATTTTGAAAATTATGTTTTGTCCAAGTTTTTGAATATATGGGATTTATTTAGAAATTAAAATCATAAAATAGTGTAAAAATATATTTTGTACAAGAATTATTTGATAATTACATATTTTTTCGTGTACAAATACCACGTGTCTACTCTAATTTAGCTTGTTCAACCGAAACTTTGGCAGGTTTGTGATTGTTAATGGTATTATTGAATTTAAATGAATAAATTTGATATTTTCTTAAGCAAACATTAACCTGGAACATAAATACAAATATGATTTGAAATCGAAAATGTACTACATATTACTGTAGCAAGCTTCAAAAGTCATATTTTCATGAGTATAAAATAAAAATAAAATTTTATAAAATGTTTTCTGTTGAAAGTGCACTTAAAAGTAGCAATAAAACTCGAGTCTTCCAATTCAGAATGCTGAAAACACCGTCACAAACTTTTTTGGTTTGAACAAAAATTAAATAATATTTTAACAAAACAAAAAAAAAACAAGCAGAAACTTTCTTTCCAAACTATTTGAACATAAATCAAGAAATATTTATATATTTTTTATAGATGAGATTGAAGATGAGAGTCTTATAAACTTCTAAAATATTGCTAATCATTTAATCATTTAATACAAAAAAAAACTAAAACAATCATTTCATACTAATGAAAAGTATTTCTCCTAAAGCTCGTAACAGTAACTTGCAGTTTAATTTCTAGTATTAAACATGTTTTGTATTCATGCAACTGGTTAGTGTTTGATTAAGCAAATATGATATTTATTCATAAAAATCTTGTAATACCCTATCAATCTCAAACCTGTAGAAATTTCGGTTGTATCAGCTAATTCCAAGCTGAATCAGAGCAGACCGGTGTTATTTGTACACAACAATTATGTTATAATCTATTTGTTCTTGTAAAAATAATATTTCAATACGATTTTATTATTTTAATATTTGAATAAATCTCGCATATTCGAAAATTCGGTTAAAACTTAATTTTCAAAATGTTTAGCGGTTTGCAACCTTCTACAAAGTTGTTTCTTGTCTTATTCTGCACATTTTGATGAGTAAAAGACACATCAAACACATCATTTGACAAGTTTCCTGGACTGTTATTTAAAAGTGTCTAATTAATAATCAAGGATTTTAAAAGAAAAAACTTAAAATAGAGATATCTCAGAAATTTCCCGATGAAACATTTCGCTCTTAGAAGCATTGGAAAGCTGAGAAAATTTCCTTTAAGATACATTTGAAAGTAGTGATGACTATTTTTTCTCCTTAAGGTTGCCTAGAAAACACGCCGTGTAACCAGTTCGTATACAAAAAAAAAATCGAAATCAAACACTTCAACACTTTTAACTAATTTTGTTTCATAGTTAAAACTGTAGATAAAACTGATAATTTCATCAAAAATCTGAAAATCACGTTTTACAAGTGTGTTTTGAAAGAAAATGTATCACCTGTTACAACTGTCACAAAATTCACTAAGAAACTAAAATGAGCCTAAGTCAATAGGTAGTTTAATCAATTTAACCTAAATATTTTTGAAAGCAATAATGTAATTGCCTTAAAAAAATGAGCATCAAAAATAAATTGGGAAAAACAAGATTTGTATTCCTGATTTTCCAGCAATTTAAGTGCCGTCTGAATTGATCAAAAGTGTATTTTGCGATATTCGGAAAACGTAAGCGCATTTTCAAAATCGGTTTTAAGCATCTTGTTAGTTGCGTCGTTGGCACAAGAAAGCACACAATAGACCTAATGCAGGAGTTTAAAAAATGTTGCGTTAAATATGATAGTTTGAAAAATGTTCTTAAATCAATTTATCTTAGGGGTGCCCACCTTTTGATTTGTCTGAAGCGGTGACGGGCTGAATATTTTATAAAAAAAATTAATGACAAAAAAGGGAAAAAATAAACAACTGCTGGAAGTAATGTGAGGGGAAAATTTATTGCATAGAAAACAACTGAAAAATAAGTTTTTAGTGAAAAGGTAATTCGAATTTGACTTAAAACAAATTTTAAATATCGGAAATACCTACTCCCACAATAGAAAGCCTAGAGAATAGCTCTACCAAAATCATATGGTAAAATAAACCTCTTGTGGATGAACCGCCACGAAATTGTGATCATATGTTCATTGAAATAGTTCATCCCATTGAGTGGCCGATACGGCGATTCGATATGTCAAAGGTCTTGGGTTCGATTTTTGATTTCAGCACTTTTTTGGTAAATTAACTTCTTTAAAAATGAACACATGAGAATAACGCTCTCGCCAATCTCGGAATTTATCCTTTGTTCGTTCACTATACACAGAAAAAAAAGTTGAATTATAGAATTTTGAAACTTTGGTAGGTTGAATATTACCTCTTTTTTTTGAGTAATATTACATAAAAAATGTGTAAAAATGTGAACCTGATGAATATTCATCAAAAACTGATGAAAATTCATCATTTTCTGGGGTTAAATTAAATCATTTATTTTGACACAAAATCTGTCATCATTTCCTGATGAATATTACCATCATTTTTTTTCTTTGTACCAGATCGTGTTCTTTATTCTTTGAATTATAAATTTTATTAAATAGAAATGCATGTTTGTGGCCAAAAAGTTCAATGGTCTTGTGAATTACATTTCCACAGAACTCCCATTTATTCACACAAGTCAATTTTTAATCAAATAATTGATTCGGAAAAAATTATATTGAAATAAAAACTATGCATGTGACGCACAATCATATTTTAATTGCACTTCGAACCTTAATATTTGTTATTGAATAAGAAAAGACAAATCAGATATAAAAAAAAAATAATGTTTTTTATTAAAATTTTGATTTCTGAATGCGATAAAAAAACAATTTCCAGAGTTATATAAACTGTTAAACTAAGTAATTAGTAAACTTTATATTCAATCCAAATTATTTTTTTAATCAGTCAAGGATGCCTATTTGGAGTTGGGAGACTAGATTTATGGTGATTTGTCAACAAATAACTTTATTTATGTTAATTTTTCGAAAGGTGTACAAACTTTTTTTGCACCTTTTTTGGTTTTTGTAATAGTATTTGTTATATAACTTTTTATAGAAAACATCTTTTCATGAGCTTTTTGTAGCAAAATGTTCGACATGAGTTTCTGAACAAAACGTTGTACTAGGTTTATGTCAACATTAAATTGTTCACATGCTTCATCACAAAATGTGCATAGTGCCCATGGGGTGTAATACTTTTTTTACATACTGTATATTGTAAACTGAAACCCCCGATTACGCTCAGGTGTTACGCTTTGTTTTTCATCGATTTCTCAGGGACCACGAAAAATATTTTTTTCAAGCAATTTATACGTCTTGTGCAGATTTTCAAATTTTCTTTATACTTTTAACATGCAATGTCACACTTGCTCAAAAAACCCCCTCCCCTCCTGGATGACGCCTTAACAACCTTTTTTTTATTGTTTCTTGAGCAAATATTTACTTGCTGTGAAATTAGCATATTGTTTAGGAAATCATGACGGTGTCTATATTGCAAGATAAAAACTGGTTTTAATCTAATTATTTTCAAAAACTCTCTGCGAGAAAACTTTTCAATAAGTTTTAATTTGCATTTGAAACCTTGTTTTTGTTCGAATGGTCAAAAAGGAAATTGTAAAAAAAATTAAATGTAACGTGCAGATTTGCATCAATTCCAAGTTAATAGAATGGAGTTTTAGTTTACTAAAAAAAACCTCAACATGGTTGATTCGCAAAATAAAAAATTATCTTCCATCACAATGTTTCCGCTGGTGCCATCCGGGGCGCATCCGGTCGTGTTGGGTCCAGCAGTACAAGAGGGCCACCCCGGGACAAAAGACTGTCATTGCCCCCCCCCCTCTATCTCCGCGATATGAACCAGCTGTAATCCATTTTTATGCTGCATGGATAAACCACCCGCCACACCCCCACTCCGCTCAACAACAGCGCGACCCCTGTTAATTAATTTCCGTGCACTTTTGCGTGTGCAAATGAATCAACGCGCTTGTATTCATCAGCGATTTTCTTTTTTATCTTGTACGTTATTCTTCACTTTAATTGAAAACGTTTACAGGACCTGTACGGGGATGGGTGTGTGAGAGCGCGATGTTGGATAGTGAAAGAAATTGATTCCCAAACAATGTGCGGATTTCCATTGAAGGATTGTTCGGGAAATTAACACAGTAATTGAATTAATCGATCCAGAAGATAACAATTTCATGCATCGTTCAACTCGTTTGTTTTTATTTGTTTTTTTTAAATCCTTTGAAAAAATAAATGTTTTCAGGTCAAGTATTACGCCGAATTATTCATGCCATTGATTTGATAACTTAAATCGAATGAACTTGATGAGGTTACACAGAAAAATAACTTTCCATGTAAACGAACTATTCTGTACCCAGTTGTTTAATTTCGACAAAATGCCCTGATTGCTTCTAACTTGTATCGGTTGAACTGACATTGACTGCATCGATAGACAATCAAGCAGTAGCAGAATTTACATATATTTGTCTTTTCGTTGCTTGAAATCGTTGGCAAATCAGAAACAAATTGAAATTTATTTACTCTACTTGCTCAAGCTACACAGCATGAACGGCGAATTCAATCATCTGATGCTTCTCTCCAGGAACATCCAATCGAAATTTGTGTACCGACAACTTTTCCGGCAAACATATGCGCTCATAGCAAACATATCCATGATTCTACAACATGCCATCGGAACACTTTCCAAGATGGAAGAAATTTATTAGAATCGAAGGAAGTTGAAGGGGGCAAAGGGTACCTTCCACTTATGTTTGCTATTCTGTAATAGCACAGTCAGTGTATCATAAAGCTTGTTTCAGAAAGTTTCTATTGAAAACAAATCATGTAAGCACAACACCCGACATTCTTTACCTAGAAAAGCTATTCTTTGGAATGAAAAACAGCATTTTTCGACCTACCTTCTATGACTGAAAAAAAAATCTATTCGAAAAGTTGGTCTACCTAGCTACACGAAAATTCCATCAACTTTGAGCAAAAGGTTTTGATTCTAGTGAAATTTAGATTCTAGTGAACTTTAAAGTATCCACTCTCAAAAAAGTCCAACGAAAGTTCCCTCACCCTAGCTCAAACAGAAAACCTCCCAAAGTGACATCCTTCTTTCCACACCACCCAATTTAAAAAAAAAAAAAACGAAAACCCAGTGTATCACCAGCGAGTGTGCTAAATGTTTTATTAAAATGCAACACATTTTCATGTACACCAAACAGAAGCCTCCGCCACCGAGACACGGACGGCCCCAAAGACTAGCCAAACAATGTTTTAGCGAAAGGCATCCGGCAGCCAGTCATTCGGTTGTTGTTCTGCAAAACCGCCACCAACCGCCGCAATGTCGCAGACCCAGACACCAAGATGGGAAAACTTTTCCGCTGAATTTACAGCGTTGACGTTGATGGGTGCAGGAGGTGGTAGAAAAAGAGGCGCGAAGGAAAGATTTAGAACACTTCTAGAGTTTTTTTTTTTTTTTTTTTTTGAATAGGTCCTATAAGCATATGAAACACAATAGCTTTAAGGACCTTTTTTTAAAAAAAAAACTGTAGACCTGGTGAAGAGCGTGATTTATTTTTAGGTTGATCCTGGGGGATGAAAAGAGAGGATGCGTAACGTGATTTTCGAATGATCCCACTTTGTTTACATCAAAAAAGCAGAAGGTGGTTCAAGCACAAGCGTGACTTTTTCCTTGCACTTTAATTATTTGTTTTGAAATCTGCTGTGAGCATTTTTTTAAAGTTTTTGGGAGACAAATAACAGCGTCAGAAGTGGGTGAAGTTTTGCGAAGTCGGTTTGGAGCAAAATGTAAGCAAGAGCTCCCGGAAGTACAGTGCACATTTTGAAACAAAGTACACTGTCTGGAAAAACAACGTTTTGTACTAGAAAAACAAACACATTTTTGGTAAGTGCCCTCCATTCGGGCGGAATCAACTGATGAAGACGACATCCGGATGGGCGCGAAAAGGGAATTAGCCAGTAGGAAAGGGGTTCATTGGTGAAAAAATGGCTCGACGACGGTTTTTCTGGTTATGGTTCTGGTGATTCCGAAAATAACCATAAAAGGTTCGTTACTTAAAAAATATAACGAAAATATGAAAAGAAAAAGAAAATAAACAAACCACATATGATTTTTACAACAATTTCCCTAATACTTGCTGCTTCTAGCGAACAGTAAAATGGTTTCGCTTTTGAGCCGCTCTATTCACTCCCCAGGGTTGATCCTGGAAAAATATTTTAGGTTAGGTTAGGTTAGGTTAGGTTAGGTTAGGTTAGGTTAGGTTAGGTTAGGTTAGGTTAGGTTAGGTAAGGTTAGGTTAGGTTAGGTTAGGTTAGGTTAGGTTAGGTTAGGTTAGGTTAGGTTAGGTTAGGTTAGGTTAGGTTAGGTTAGGTTAGGTTAGGTTAGGTTAGGTTAGGTTAGGTTAGGTTAGGTTAGGTTAGGTTAGGTTAGGTTAGGTTAGGTTAGGTTAGGTTAGGTTAGGTTAGGTTAGGTTAGGTTAGGTTAGGTTAGGTTAGGTTAGGTTAGGTTAGGTTAGGTTAGGTTAGGTTAGGTTAGGTTAGGTTAGGTTAGGTTAGGTTAGGTTAGGTTAGGTTAGGTTAGGTTAGGTTAGGTTAGGTTAGGTTAGGTTACGTTAGGTTAGGTTAGGTTAGGTTAGGTTAGGTTAGGTTAGGTTAGGTTAGGTTAGGTTAGGTTAGGTTAGGTTAGGTTAGGTTAGGTTAGGTTAGGTTAGGTTAGGTTAGGTTAGGTTAGGTTAGGTTAGGTTAGGTTAGGTTAGGTTAGGTTAGGTTAGGTTAGGTTAGGTTAGGTTAGGTTAGGTTAGGTTAGGTTAGGTTAGGTTAGGTTAGGTTAGGTTAGGTTAGGTTAGGTTAGGTTAGGTTAGGTTAGGTTAGGTTAGGTTAGGTTAGGTTAGGGGGTGTATCCCATTTGGCATAAAGCCATTTGGCATATTGCCGTTTGGCATAACGCCGTTTGGCAGAATGCCGTTTGGCATAATGGACGTTTGGCATAACGGTCATTTGGCATAATGGCCATTTGGCATAATGGTCATTTGGCATAATGATATTAAATTTTCAAAATTATGTCAATTCCATAGACTGGGATCAATCGGCACTACAGTTTGAATGAGGACAGCAGTTTTTAGTACATTTTAAAAGCTTAACATTTAGAAAACGATGCACTTTTTTGAATGTTATAGAATTTATAACACTTCTTCAGTTCTTCAGGCAGCTTGCTTGCCCACTGAGAATTTTGGCTCGAGCCATGAGTCGATCTGGTTCGAGATCGAGCCCGAATCGAGTCGAGGCTCAAGCAAAATTCTCAGTGGGTGGTTACATGAGAGTAGCCTGCCTCAATATTTTCTGCAGTAGCAGCAAGTGCTGGCCGAAGAGCTTAAAGAAAAAGTTGAAGTTTTCAGCGGTGGTGTTATAAAATCTGTAACATTCTTAATATTTGACGGATCTTGGCACACTCTTCGGTTCCTTGGTTGTTCCTGGGTTGCTCCCTGGAACACGAACTATGTGGTCAAATTCAATAATCAATAAGGGACTAAAAACTCAAAACCAAAACGCACCGATTATACGGGTTTAAATCCCATTTAAATTTCAAAGTCAAAGTGCCAGGTCCTGTCACAATCAATCAAGCTCATATTTGGGATTCGGGCTTTGTGCATCTAGGGAATCATGACCTGAAATGAACGCAAAATTCGCTAATTTTGTTACATCCTACCAATATATACTCATTCATATTACAGGGTAAATATTAATTGAATATTTTATCAGCAAGTGGCGCTACTTCCATTCAAATATACACAAAACTGAGATTTTTATTTGAAATGTAAACACGAATGTAAAGCATTCCACTTTGTCATATACGTAGAAACATATTCACCGTCTTCAGCTTTGGATCTAACCCAAAAAAGCTGCGGGTCATTTTTTCTGAACTTTCAACTGCTGACTCAAGGTTTATATTTCCTTTAAAGAAGGGGACACTTTGTAGGCTTGTGACAACTGCTGATAAAAGTTGAATTTTCTTCATTAAAAAGGGAATAATGCGCTTCAGCGGTGGTCACAACTCAAGCGAGTTTTCCCTTCCTTTAAAAATATTCACCTATATCAGCAGTCAAGGAGTTTTCCCTTCTTTAAAGAAGGGAAAGTTCAACTCATGTTAGTAGTTATCTCAAATCAAAGAAAGTTTTCACTTCTCAAAGAAAGGTAAATTCAACTTGTGTCAGCAGTCAAGAAAATTTTCCCTTCTTGACTGGAGAGAAAATTAAAACATATAGGGATAATTCAACTCGTGTTAGTAGTTATCACAAGTACAGATAATTTTCCATTATTTAAAGAAGAAAAATTCAACTTGTGTCAGTAGTCATCACAAGTCAGTGAGTTTTTTTTCCTTCTTTAAATAATGGAAAATTCTCTTTACTTGTGATAACTACTAACACGAGTTGAATTATCCCTATATGTTTGAATTTTCTCTCCATTAAAGAAGGGAAAATTTTCTTGACTTGTGATAACTGCTGACACAAGTTGAATTTACATTTCTTCAAAGAAGCAAAAACTTTCTTTGATTTGAGATAACTACTAACATGAGTTGAATGAGTTTCTTAAAAGAAGGGAAAACTCTCTTGACTGCTGATATGGGTGAATATTTTTTGAAAAGAAGGGAAAACTCGCTTGAGTTGTGACCACAGTTGAAGCCCATTTTCACCTGTTTAATGAAAAAAATTCAGTTTTAGAAGGAAAATTCAAAATTTTTTAGCACACAGAAAATAAATGATGGTAATATTCATCAGGAAATGGTGCCAGATTTTGAGTAAAAAAAAAAGATTAATTTTACATCAGAAATTGGTAAATATTCATCAGTTTCTGATAAATATTCATCAGGTTCACATGTTTAAAAAAAAATAAGGTAATATTACTCAAAAAGAGGTGATATTCAACCAACCAAATTTTCAACTTTCCAAAATTCAACTTTGATTCTGTGCAGTTGTCGCAAGCTTAGAAAGTGTCCCTTTCTTTAAAGGAAGTATTTACCTTCATAAATGTCGAACATATTTGGCTCAATCTAGGGGTCAATGGCTTAAAATAGCCCTGGGAACAATATTCAGCATGTGGAGCAACGTTTTGAACAAACGTTTCAAGTTCTGGGCACCCATACACAGAAAAAAAATGATGGTAATATTCATCAGGAAATGGTGACAGATTTTGTGTCGAAAAAATGTCTAATCATCAGGAATTGATGAATATTCATCAGTTTTTGATGAATATTCATCAGGTTCACATTTTTACACATTTGTTGTGTAATATTACTCAAAAAAGCGGGAATATTCAACCTACCAAATTTTCAACCTTCCAAAATTCATTTTTTTTTGCTGTGTAGCCAGCAGTTTTTAAATAATCTTAAGGAAAGAAAAAAATCAGCTTTCGCCGGCAGTTATCACAACCTAATATGGTCTTCTTAAAGCAATTCCATTATTAACTTTATTTTGAAATTTTAACATCATTATGCCAAATGACCATTATGCCAAATGGCCATTACACCAAATGACCGTTATGCCAAACGTCCATTATGCCAAACGGCATTATGCCAAACGGCGTTATGCCAAACGGCATTATGCCAAATGGCATTATGCCAAATGGGATACACCCAGGTTAGGTTAGGTTAGGTTAGGTTAGGTTAGGTTAGGTTAGGTTAGGTTAGGTTAGGTTAGGTTAGGTTAGGTTAGGTTAGGTTAGGTTAGGTTAGGTTAGGTTAGGTTAGGTTAGGTTAGGTTAGGTTAGGTTAGGTTAGGTTAGGTTAGGTTAGGTTAGGTTAGGTTAGGTTAGGTTAGGTTAGGTTAGGTTAGGTTAGGTTAGGTTAGGTTAGGTTAGGTTAGGTTAGGTTAGGTTAGGTTAGGTTAGGTTAGGTTAGGTTAGGTTAGGTTAGGTTAGGTTAGGTTAGGTTAGGTTAGGTTAGGTTAGGTTAGGTTAGGTTAGGTTAGGTTAGGTTAGGTTAGGTTAGGTTAGGTTAGGTTAGGTTAGGTTAGGTTAGGTTAGGTTAGGTTAGGTTAGGTTAGGTTAGGTTAGGTTAGGTTAGGTTAGGTTAGGTTAGGTTAGGTTAGGTTAGGTTAGGTTAGGTTAGGTTAGGTTAGGTTAGGTTAGGTTAGGTTAGGTTAGGTTAGGTTAGGTTAGGTTAGGTTAGGTTAGGTTAGGTTAGGTTAGGTTAGGTTAGGTTAGGTTAGGTTAGGTTAGGTTAGGTTAGGTTAGGTTAGGTTAGGTTAGGTTAGGTTAGGTTAGGTTAGGTTAGGTTAGGTTAGGTTAGGTTAGGTTAGGTTAGGTTAGGTTAGGTTAGGTTAGGTTAGGTTAGGTTAGGTTAGGTTAGGTTAGGTTAGGTTAGGTTAGGTTAGGTTAGGTTAGGTTAGGTTAGGTTAGGTTAGGTTAGGTTAGGTTAGGTTAGGTTAGGTTAGGTTAGGTTAGGTTAGGTTAGGTTAGGTTAGGTTAGGTTAGGTTAGGTGTAATAAAACACAGAAAATCTTTTCATAAGTTTTCATAAATAACTTCGTACGTAAAGATGACTTCAACGTTTCAACTGTATCGATTTCCAGCGCCTCCGTTTGTAACTGATTGCCGAGATTTTTGTTTTACTAACGGTGCATAAGGCTAACGCTACCGGATCAACGCAATCCCTCTGCCATTAAGACATCCGACGTTCAACATTGAAGTGCCATATTCATCGACTTGCCCTTTTCGGGGGTTTGTCCGTTGCGCGTGAGTTCGCGAGGCCCACGCAACACCCACAAACTGTGGGGAAGAACCTAAGACGGTACCCGTGCACACACACACACACACTCTTTAAGCTGCCAAAGATTCAATTCTCCACTTGAGCGAACGCCCTTCGATGCCGAAAACCTCCCAACCGCAATCTTTTTTATACTAGGCTGTGAGTAAATTGAAAAGAAATCGCCGGATAATTTTAGCCTATCATGTGGTATAAAAGCATGTAATTTTCAGCTATCATCATATTTACTTTCTTTCCTTGGCTCCGATGCTTCCTGTGTGGGGAATCTTAGGGGTAAACCACGACGGCTGGTAGGATGCTACGGGCAGGGTTTGGTGGTGAAGATTCGTGGGTGCTGCCGAAGTGAGAGAGCATTGCTGGAAATCTAGACACACGGCAGAAGCATACAAAAGAAGATGCTGATTGAAAACAACTTAGATCACGTAGAAGGTGGAGAAGAGGATGTGCACATCCCCCAAAACAACTTATACGCTAAACAAGAAGTTATGAAAAAGATGAGAAAAAATATCAGCCAATGTGTATATACGTGCAAGCATAAGAAATGAGCGAAATTCAACTTCTCCCAACTTCCTGGCTCAAACTCCTGAATGGGATCTATTGTGTTGCTACGTGGTGTATGCGCTCTGACTGATCTGATCGTCGTCGAGCTGGGTGAAATGGCTTTATGTGGAAGCATCTTCATCGCGCATCGGTAGCATTATAAAATAATGAAAGCATAACGATTCTTTTGAGAAATTAGCTGCTCCGGATGCGAGTAATTCACGAGTTGCTGCCTCGAGCAGGCAACGTCGAATGTGGCTTAAAATGGGAAGAACTCGCTTCATCGTCATCACAATCATGAGAGGGCAATGAACAGAGCGAAGGGTTTTCATTTAAATGCCTTCCTTTGTGGAATTTAAATATGGCGCTGCAAAGGCTTCATCTAATGTAAAACCTAAATATAAAATAACATTGAGACAATCCACAATGTTTAACCTTAACTCGATACTAATTATGTCAGATTATCTGGCAACAGTGTTCCACGATAGAGATTATTTTATTAAAAATAAAATATTTAGAACATAACGAGGATGGAAAAGACATTCATCACACACTTCATTAACACTAAAACGCATGGGTAGTGATTTTTACTCAATTTTCAAGTATTTTTCTTCATAAAAATCTAAAATGGCCAAGCAGTTCACGAAGGATTTAAAATCGCTGTGTCAAGGAATAGACCTTATTGTGGTAGAATACAATGACCATGGAATTAAATTTTCACGTACTTAAAAAATTGTAATAAATTCAATTTTGGGATTTCAATTTATTTTTTGAAATATTATTCGAACGGTAATACTTGTCTCAGGATTTACATTTTAAAAACGTGTACTGAGATAGGCCACACAATGTCCCTGTACGTTTTTGCAAGAGATTTTTTTTTGTTGTCTATTTTTTTAGCGTAGGTATGACCCCTAAACTACCCTAAAATGATTTAGAACTTTTAAATCCAAGATGACGGCCAAAATGGCGGGGATGTAATAATAAAAAAATGCATTTTATTTTTAAATAGGCAACCACTAACTCAAATTCGAATAAAATGGGGTCGCAGACTTGATTTTTTGTTAAAAACAAAAAAAAATATGAAAAAAAAATTTGTTTTCGTGATTCAATTTTCCGAAGTCTCTTACAAACCTTCGGATTATCGAACGTCGGATAATCGAAACTTCGGATAATCGAGCCTGGACTGCATATCTGATTCTGCATGAAATCTTAACTCATGCATTTTTTGCGATATAGGGGTATGACATTTTTGCCCATTATCGACATTACCAACTGCTGATTGCTGGCATTGCGAAAATAATCTTAACCGAACGAGGATTGAACCATTAAAATCTTGGTTGCTGATCCGAAACGCTACCACCGCTTCATGGACGCTTGATGAATTGCGAAGGACAGAGCACCACCATATTCTTCTCTCTGAAGTGTTGCTCGGGGACGCGCCAGCATTATATATGTGTTGGTGAGAACTGCAGATCGCTGACATGTTTACACACGGGCAAAAATGAACTATGGGCTTGCTGCAAAAAATGCGCACTGCACAGTGGGCGAAATCAGACCCAAAATCGGACTTAATTAAATGCGGCTGGTTCCCTGGTACGAAAACTAGTGTCTCTTATGTAAAAAAATCCGGGGAATCGATGATTGGTGATGGTTTCATCCACCCCACGAAACGGCAAAGGGTCCATTTTGCTCGAATTCCCCATTTTTCAACATTTTTTCTTGAAAATCGCTCTGTATTTAGAGCGGCGGCTTTATGTGGCCATCCAAAATGTATGTTATTTATGTTAAAATGTCCCAGGACTCATTTAACCCCAATTTCTCTATAAAAGCATTTTTGGCTGTTTTCAAATGTTAGGTCAGATTTAAAAAATTTGAAAATATTTTTATCATGAAGATCAGGCAATTTTACATAAGAATGACTTGGAACATTCATTCAGTTGCTATTTGGGATCATAAAATTTTATAACTTCCAACGTATTTCTTCGTCACGTGGTAGCCCAAATAAACCTTTATTTTTTGTTTACAGCTGTAATGCAGCTGCAGTAGTGGGGATCATTCGGAAATCACGTTACGCCTTCCGTTTTTTCAGCACCCATGTTAAGTAAATAGAAATTTTCAAATTTGATCATAATTCATTAAAATTTCATTTTTTCAGGAAATATCAAATTTTATTGTCATTAAAATCCATATCCAGAGTTTTTTTTAAGTCCTATAAATAAACATATGAAACACAATAGCTTTTGGACCTTTTTTTTAAAAAAAAAAAAAGATATTTACTGTGAAACTTGATAATAATAGCACCTAAACTCCCAAGCTCGAGAAAAAGGGGGAATTTGTATGGAAATCCCCCCTTTATCTCATCCTTGGTAGTTTAGGTTACAACAACAATGCATTCTGTTTCAACGAAAAATTTAACTTGTTACTTAAAAACTAATTTAAACTGTTCTGTGTCTAAAATTGTCTAAATAAACTGTTAATGCAGCCCGTGTTCCGATTCAAACTCATTTTCATCGACAAAAACGTGAAGTTTTCCAAATTATAGTAAACAAACTTTTGAAACTTTTGAAAATCTGTTGAAAACTACTTATTGTGATACTTTGAACAATTCTCTACCAAGGTCAGTATGGTTATTAGGGTGGGTACGGATTTTGAAAAGTTCTCAGATCAAGTTCTGGTGTGGTTCCCCTTGTAGGGCATACCTATAGGGACTCTCACGCCAAATTTCAGCTGATTTGGTTGAAAACTGGCTTGTCTCAAGCGAGTTCAAGTTTACATGGGATTTACTATGGGAAATTTTGAATTTTCGTTCATTCGCTCCTACAGGCTTAAGGAAAACATGTAGAAACTTCTAGGATGGCAAGAAATGAGCGGAATCGTCTGGAGAACAACTTTCCCTAAGAGACCAGGTCGATTCGGTCAACCCCCATCGACCTCAACGGCAATACATCCGGGGTTTTCGGAACCAACGGTTTTCTCCAGAAAAGCATCAAACTTTCCTTAGCATGCTATGAATCTTTGATGAACACCGCGACGCCACATGTCAAACAGCTACCACGTGGATTAGCACCGCCTATAAAGAATAACTTTTTATTACTTTTTGAACTATATAATAATCATTTATGGTGATCCTGATACTATTTAGCTGTATTCTGAACCTCCAAATAAGAAAAAAAAACTGTTATGGTGCAAATTTTACAATCACGTGGTAGCTGTTTGACATGTGGCGTCGCGGTGTTCATCAAACATTCATAGCATGCTAAGGAAAGTTTGATGCTTTTCTGAAGAAAACCGTTGGTTCCAAAAACCCCGGATGTATTGCCGTTGAGCTCGATGGGGGTTGACCGAATCGACCTGGTCTCTTAGGGAAAGTTGTTCTCCAGACGATTCCGCTCATTTCTGGCCATCCTAGAAGTTTCTACATGTTTTCCTTAAGCCTGTAGGAGCGAATGAACGAAAATTCAAAATTTCCCATAGTAAATCCCATGTAAACTTGAACTCGCTTGAGACAAGCCAGTTTTCAACCAAATGAGCTGAAATTTGGCGTGAGAGTCCCTATGGGTATGCCCTACAAGGGGAACCACACCAGAACTTGATCTGAGAACTTTTCAAAATCCGTACCCACCCTAATGGTTATATTCAATTCCGCTTAATTAACAAGCTCAAAATGCTAAGGCATGATAGTTCCAGAAAGCAAAAAAAAAACGCGTAATAGAATAGAAACATAAAAGTAGTGAAAAAACACTCTGAATGTAATTTTTTGTACATCTCTTGATGTCCATTTCAAAAACCTCGACTGTGGTAAGTGCTTAATTGAAAATTGCTGTTTGCTTTTCACAATTGTTCTTTTGAATGAAATCCAAGTCCCATTCGGATAGCACTTTGCATATAGTTCTACTTTTTGTGTTAGCTTTCATGAAATAAAAAAAAAAACTCTTGTGGGAAAGGAAGTGAAATATGATTGTGTGATATCCTCAAGTTTAAAGTAAAACACATTTATTGCGGTTTACAATGCACCGCTTTATTCCACCATCTTCATACACAGACTCCCCTACTCGACCGCTCACACGCTTAACCGTGTTTACCTAAACTCAACACTAATTTAGCCATTACACGGCTAATCTAGAATGCCACATCCTCCCCTTCGATAAATTATGAATGAAAAATAACTTAAAAACTATCACTTGTATTTTAACTCTTAAATCTAAGTCCTCGCTGAATTGTATCGTAGAAGTGATGTACACAGCGTTCGGTCTCTCCGGTATCATTAGTCTTTTGAATTTCAAACGGTTGTTCTTTCTGTTCTTCCCTCTTCCTCTGCTACCGCTGAAAAGAAAGAAAAAAAAAAAAGAAAAGAAAACAAACGAGAAAAAAAACAGAGAAAAGCCACCCACAAACAAATACATAATATTAACCGAACCGTGGTTATACCATAAAGTACAAAACATATTTCATAATTTTCCTGCAATATTTGCATCTTGTTAATAACTGCAAATCGCTTGTCCTAGTTTGCATGTTTTTCCCTCATTCCTTTTGTTTACTTTGATCAGCCTTACCCACAAACAGTTTATTTTATATTTCTTCAAATTATACATTTACCATAGAGTTAAATGAACGTAGCATTTTAATAACTTTTTCTAGTGCTATCTTTAACATCCCGTACAAAAATAACTATCCTGTTTAATTCTAATCATTATCTGAAATCGACTGGAAGGTAGCGCATTATCCCGACCTAAACCTTATCACGGCACCTTTGGGAAGGCGACTTATAGTATGTTAAAAATTGAATTGAATCCGCGTTGCAAATGCCAGCACCCATACTCTTCAAAGGGTGTTTTCCTTGTGGGAAACTAGTAAATCAGTTACATTTTAAACTAACAAAGAACTATCGTTTTTATTTTCAAATTGACATATTCATCCAGGTACAAGTGAAATGATGTCCAAATTCCTACACTATAGAAATTTCAATTTAAAAAAAAAAAACGAGGTTGTTCGCTCAACAGCATTAACTTGGCGTTCTTTATTCCGAGATTCCTACTCGAAACCAGATGTCCGAAGGTTTGATTGTTGAGGCACTTGCAATCTTCCTTTTACACCTATTCTCCCATCCACCCCGGGATTCAAACTAACGACCTTTGGATTGTTAGTCCAACTGCTTAATAGCGACTCTTCCGAGACAGGACAAATTGCTATTTATCTTCCACTAGCTCCTGCTTCTACCCGACCAATAATAAAAACTCTTCTTTATCGTTATTATTAATTCACAATAGAGCCAAACTCAGGTACCACGTCTCGCCTTTTTCCGAAAATGTTGAATGCAACGTGTAACCGTCTCCCTATCATGTGAGCCATTTATTTGCCTTACGTTTCAATGGTACTGTCAATAGGGTCCTAAAGCCCAATGAAAATGTTTATGTCCAACGGTAAAAAGACACGCTTAAAACCATTTATAAACACATTTTTTTTACTTTACTACTTTAACAAGACATTTTTTTTTTCGATAGATACACTATTTAACTATTTTATCTAAAATTTAACCTCACTTTTATTTCCGTGTACGTTCAGAATACAGAATACAATACGTATAGAATACATGCGCACGTAGATAACTCTATCAAAGCTTAATTTTAGGACCCAATTGTGATTACGTCACAATCCATTTGGAATACTTTTAAGATATATTCTGTTTTGTACAATCAATATTTCTCTGTAATATAAAACCATATTATCCATCAAGTTTTTTTTCACGAAAAACTTACTTCTGTTCCTCAAGTTATTTTTTTTAATATATATATATGATTTTTTTTTCATTCAATTTGTTTTTTTTTCCGTTCAGGTACCATAGGGTGATTTTATTTGTTTATCTTGATTTCAACCGAATCAGTGTCCTGATTTATTATTAATTTTAACTATAACGACAAGCTTGAAGAATCACTTCAAGATTAAGATATTTGGACATAAAATTAACCAGCTTCATTTTTCCATAACACTTTCTACATCTGTTAACCTTTGGCTAAAATCATCTCAAATCTTTTGGCTTCCGCTGGCCATGGACTTAACCCACCATCTTTTTTTTCAAACACGTTAGTTAAAGTTGGTCATGGGCTAAACCCGGCTCAACTGTCAGCAACTCTTCTCTTTTTTTTTTTTTTTTTTGAAGGTCACGGGCTAAACCCGACTCCTTTTTCCAAACACACTTTAGTTTGAAGCTGGTCTTGGGCTAAACCCGACTCAACACTTTTGGCTTTCGCTGGCCATGGGCTAAACCCGCCATCTTTTTCCAAACACGTTAGTTTAAGTTGGTCATGGGCTAAACCCGGCTCAACTGTCAGCAACCCTCTCTTTTTTTTAGAAGGTCATGGGCTAAACCCGACTCTTTTTCCAAACACACTTTAGTTGGTCTTGGGCTAAACCCGACTCAACACTTTTGGCTTTCGCTGGCCATGGGCTAAACCCGCCATCTTTTTCCAAACACGTTAGTTTAAGTTGGTCATGGGCTAAACCCGGCTCAACTGTCAGCAACCCTCTCTTTTTTTTTTTAGAAGGTCACGGGCTAAACCCGACTCTTTTTTCCAAACACACTTTAGTTGGTCTTGGGCTAAACCCGACTCAACACTTTTGGCTTTCGCTGGCCATGGGCTAAACCCGCCATCTTTTTCCAAACACGTTAGTTTAAGTTGGTCATGGGCTAAACCCGGCTCAACTGTCAGCAACTCTTCTTTTTTTAAGAAGGTTATGGGCTGAATCCACTTTTTTCGACTCTTTGTTTGCTGGTCATGGGCCTAACCCGACCCATTGCATTTTTTTCGACCAAGACTTCCATTCTTAACTTTCAAAAAACACTAGGCAAAACTGAAACGAATGATCGTGTATACAATCTAACTGCATTAAACTCGAAAAACATAGTTTTTAACGATATCTCTTGGCTTTTTTTTCATGCTTTGTCTGTGCTTTCTTGTGAAACTTCCTTAAATAATACAATCGAACTGTACCTTCAGCCCATTTAGTGTTCTTATAGTTCTTCCATCGAATCTAAACGAATCGGTAATTAATACATTACTTGACCAGAACAATTGGAATACTTTTATCTTTTATTCGAAGATAGAAAACATTATAAACTATTTTTAAATGAACCTGTAATCTAACAACTTGACGCAATTATTATTGTGACTCTTTCATATTTATTAATTAACAATGTAAAAAGTAAAAAAAATCTCTTTTTAGGTTCCTATTCCTATCCTATATAAATTGATCAGTGTCTAAACTTTAACTTTTAATACTGCTTCGTCGCCAATATGCTTAATTGACTTCTGCCAAGACTGCTAATTATTCTGATATCATGAATTTATTATTTGATTTTCTATTGTATCATTTACCATCAAAATTGGCATCAAAAGTTCATAAATATCAACGTCCTATAATCCTTGACTCAGTTTTTCCTTGATCTGAAATGCACACTAAACAGGTTACCGTATCCAATACAACAATAATTTACATATAACGTTTATCATGCCATTCTTTGGAATTGTTCATCTTGACCTGGGTGCTGAAAAGACAGAATGCGTAACGTGATTTTCGAATGCTCCCTCTTGCTCCTCACTACTACAAATGCACCACAGCTGTAAACATAAACAAAGTAGAAGGCTATGTTCAAGCTCAAGCGTGACATATTTTTTTGCTGCTGAAGTGACTTATTTTGAAACATTTTGGATCTGTTGAGTTTTTGCTGAAAAATTAAATGCTTCGCGCTTTTTTTGTTCGTATACTAAACGATGGGCTGCCAAAGGAGTTCTTCTCCACGTGACGAAACATTGCGTCAGAAGTGGGTGAAATTTTGTGAATCAGAAGAGGAACCGAATCAAAGTTCTGAGATTATGTATCTTTGAAGCGCAGCGATAATATCGGAGTAAGGTTATTCAATATAATTTGGCAGGTGCCATTCATTTTTTTTTTAAATCCGTCGCTAAAATTTTATAATTGTTATTGAAATGTTAGCGACGAATTATGCCAATCTTGATTTCAACCCTCTTCTTAAGATTGTTTGCCTTTGAATTGAGATATTATAGATGAATTATAAAACCAAAATAAATTATAGATCGATTACAATACTTCCCACTTCATGGTATCAATTTGTGAACAGTAAATTGGTTCCGCTTTGACAGTTCTAAATTGAGGCCGCTTTGCGAACCACTATTCTGCACCCAGATCTTGACCGGTAAATAATGTTTAAAATACAAAACAATTATTTTATGATTATTGCTCATAATATAGTGGATTTAGCTTTTTTTGCATTTTCTCACGGTCCTTGGAATCGGTAGTGGACAGGCCTAGGGATTCCCATTTGGTCTGAAAACGTTCAATTCACAGATAAATTATGGATTAAAATTTTGGTATTAAACCACTTCTCCAACATCAGTAATAATTGTTCGATTGTTCTTGCAATTGTTTAATTCAGCTGAAAATATATATTTTTTTAATATTGTTTTATTTTTTTTTTTTAACAACATGAACACCCCTAGGGTTGGCTTGATGCCGCCATCATGCGCCATCATGCACCCGCGTGCTTCGTTTCTTTCTCAACACTGCTGCAGCTGGATGGTGACTCGAAGTGAGGAGGGAGATGTTTTGACATTTTTTTTTTGCCCGCATCTGGCACGCCGCCTATTTCGACAGCCATTACCAAAGACCGAGTCCAGTAAGGAACTGACCGTACAATACTAAACCACAATAAAACAACTCCCAGCTCAATTACATAAAACCTCTTTCCACTCCTTAGCTTTAATCACTCTACTCACAGTTGTTTATTTTACTCGTTCACCTCCTCAAGCGCAGACTCCTAAAGCTTCCTTCACTACTACCAGACACAGTTCGACACGGCTTTTACCGGTTATAAATGCCTTCCTCCTCCGCAACCACTCATTATTATTCACCGAATGGAATTCGACCGACGATGCCTCGTCAACGTCGGGCTCTTGTCGGACTCTACAAGCGCACTGGTTTAACCCAAAAGCTCCTCCAACCAAACAAAAACAAAACAAACTCCACGCGTGCAAAATCTACAAATTTATTCCTTTTTCACAAAAACACAATATCACACTACTTTTCTCACAACTTTTCTCCACAAAATAAGGGAAAATCATCATGGCAGGATCGCCAATGTGATATCCTCAAGTTTAAAGTAAAACACATTTATTGCGGTTTACAATGCACCGCTTTATTCCACCATCTTCATACACAGACTCCCCTACTCGACCGCTCACACGCTTAACCGTGTTTACCTAAACTCAACACTAATTTAGCCATTACACGGCTAATCTAGAATGCCACAGATTGCACTCTAGCAGAACCACACAAATCCAGCATAATTTTTGTGTTTTCCTGAACGATGATGGATGCGAGACAAGAGAATCAGATGTTCACCATGAACGATAACTTGTTGGTGGGAAGATGTAACCTGATATTCGGAAGAATATTGAATCCTCCTTCTCCTGAAACCTTCACATCTCGTTGTGTGAAAGGGAACAGCAAAAGCACTTTATCGAGACACGTTCTCATGAATTCATGGCTTGTTCTGCGCTGCTCTTGTACCTTTTTGTGAGGATGCCAAACCTTTGCAGAATATTTCTCGATAGAAGGAAGATGCCACTGTGGTCCAGTTTGGCAGTAAATGATAAACTACAGAGTAGTAATGGACAGGATCATCATTTCACATCATATTGTGGAATATCGTTTTGCCCGCCGCAACAATGATGGCTACCCATTCGTTTTATGGTTTCTGGAGTATCAATTTGTCTTGACCTCCGGAAAGAATCTTCGACCGCGGCCGTTAAACATTTCTGTCCGCCCTCGCCGCCCGAGCTTTCGGGAACTTTTGTGGAACGAATTTCGCTGTAAGCTGCTCACGTTTTATGTTTTTCAATTTTGAGGTTAGCACAGCCGTCCGTGACCGGCAAGCTAGTATAGTGTTAGCAACATTCTTAGCGCGCGCGCCGCCTGTAATCCGTTTAATGGAAAAGATGAAAAAGTAAATCCAGTTTGGAATTTATCTCCTGAAAAGGAAGATGACGCCAAAGCTTCAGCCAGACCAGAAGGCGGTTCCCGGTTGTGGCTGTAGCCAGTCTCTGCGGTGTTCTGCGAGTGATACACATCGTAGCTCACTAATGCCAACGAATTAGGTGCTCATAAATCTTGTTTTGGGGTTGGAATTCTTAAAACTTATGGTTTTGTGGCTGGTAGGATTTGGTTGGTTTTCAGAAAGGAAATTAATATAGTTTTTAGATACAATGTTTCAATTTCCACTGAGAGATAGAGAGCATTTCAACATTGAAGCGAATTTCCCACCATGTTACTTCTACTGTCAAATCGATCCCGAAAGCGGAAACCTAGTTTCACAAGATATCACCACAAAACCGAAAAGTTCCCGTCACGATTTCGAAATATTCAAATGTCACACCGCGGAGTACTGGCTCATCTTCAATTGGCGTTTCGAGTTTTCGCCTCAAGTTTCGCCTCGACCTGCTTCGTGCCATTTAATGCACAGCCAAGCCAATTGGCGCGAGGCCTCTTTGGGCGCGATATTTCGTTCTCTTGTTGGAGGCTGTGGCGAGAGGTTTGACATTTTGTGAAAGAAAAAGTCATCGGTACAAGATATACCTTGTTGCAGTACTTTGTTGGTGGGGTAGTTTGCAAAGTGTTGCACTTGTTGAGAAACTTAAGTTTACACAATAGATTTGAAAGCGGATGTATGAAGTTTGGCAAAGTTTAGGAAATAGCCCTAAAGTTGAACATTTAAACAAATATAATAAACATAGCCCAACACTGAAGCAACAGTTCGTCCGTCTAGCACCCAAGTGAATTCCTTACAGAGCTCGCACCATTTTACTGGTGGTTAATAGTGAAAATGGCAATGCTTGGGATAAGCCACATTCAAGGTTCATCTTCATCGTACGATGCTGCCTGGAACACGTCGACCTAACCTTTTGCTCAACAACTCTCTCAGAGGGCCTCCCTCAAACATGGTTCGTGAATCGAAAGTGGCCACCCGACCCTTCTCAGACCTTTTCCCAGAGCGCACCGTTCTCGCATGTGTATGATCCTCTTCAAATTAACCTTGCCATTCGGAGCTTTAATCAACATTTATGCCATTTTAACAACACACACACATCACAACAACCCCCCTAGTCGTAAAGCTAATTTCGTACTTTCTCCTATAGTTGGTCCAACTATAATGGCACGATTTGCTCAACGGTTTAACCGCACTCTATGGCGAGTTTGGCTCATCTGCCTGAACTTTGCAGCCTCGGCGGACGATCATTCCCAACCAAACGCCAAATGAGGCGGGGGAATCAATCGTGATCGCCGCGGAGTGACGACGTGTTTTCACTCACGCCCGGGAAGACCCCGGCTAACAATTTAAGGTAGATTTAGCTTTAGACACTGACTGTTGGGGCAGATGAGCGGGAAAGTGAATTAGCGAGCCAAAAGCTTGTTTGTTGATCGATTAGCGTCGATTAGGGTGCTTTATTTTGGAGCGGTGTGGTTAATAGGCACTTGCGAAGGGTTAACGATCTTTAAAGTGAATTAGGTTATCCTCATTATCGTGGGGGCCTCAGTGGGAATAGTTTAGCAACTTTCGACAGAATTCATACATGGTTTATGGTTTCTAGCAGGGTTGGGTGTATCGTTCAGCGACTGCGACTCCGACTTCTGAAGATTTGGTACTTTCGACTTTGTAGAGATTAAGACTTCGACTCCAGCATAAACTTCCGTATAATGTTGTTAAGCCGATTTTGATTTCAATTTGACACCACAGAAATCCGTATCCACAGCCCTGGTTTCTAGAGGTTAAATAATGGATTTTGAGGATAATTATAAATTTACAACTTTGGCCAGGTCAAATGTTCTCCAATCCAATCCAATGTTTATTTGATGATCTCTTGAGTTGAAAATTTTATAATACCCAAAATTTATGAATCCACTAAATAGGTGATTTTCAATCACTCCTAAATATTTCATCAAGATGATGATGATTAAACTGAGAAAGAGACGATTTAAGCTTCAAGTTTTGCCATGCGCAAAGCGGACTGTCAAATTTTCTGAGCGTTTTTCTCTAAACACCGAGTTGATTCACGGGTGCCATGATAACTTGAGATGAGACGGACCAAATTGGCTGAAATTTAAGGTGAAGACTCTTATGATATATCCTGTGTGCATGACGAAGCCCAATTTTAAAATTTTGATTTTTAAAAAGTACTTAAATCAAAAACCGACGATTTTTTATAAGAAAAACATAAAAATATATACGCTAAATTACAAAAAAAAACACAAAATTTTAAAATAAAGATTGTTCCCTTGCAGATTCGAAAGTACATTAAAATTACCTTGAAATGACATGAGCCAAAACATTTCACAGTCGAGCAAAAAACAAGTCTTCTTTGAATGTTCTAAAATGAAGGCGGTCGTACCAGCCCTCCGTCACGAGATAGTCACGATAATGAAGCTTTGATTCGTGACCAGAGACAAAAATTACCCTAAGGATAAGTTTTTAAGCAAATCGTAAATGGTTCGGAGCAATTTTTTCCGAGAATTCCTCCATTTTTTCATTTTTTGTTAATTCTGGTAAATAGCACAGCTAACCATGCCTGATTATCAAAAAATATTTCATTCTCATTTTCGATGATTTTAAGGCTATGTAATTTTTTTTAAAATGCTATTAAAATCAAACCTTCGTAATGGCTAAACACTACTTTTTCACACTTCTGTATATTTTAATGATAAAGTCCCTAAAACAATGGAATACTTTTATATTCCTTAACAAGTTTATGTAAAAATAAATCAACGCAAAAATAAGGCAAAAAATATTGTTGTTGTTTTAAAGATTTTTCGAAAAAAAAATCCCATTTTCAGGAGGTCATTTTGAGCAACTTTTGTTCTACCAATCTTGTTTTATGTTATTCTTGTTTCATTTCATAGTATTTCAATTTGCATTTATCATGTTTAGTTATTGTTTGTTTCTGACAGTGTTTGGCTTATACAATCACCTCCTATGATTACCTTTGCCTTTCTAGTTTTTTTTTTCATATTTTTACAGCCACTTTCTCATTTGTACGCCTGTTTTTCACATTTTTTGCTATAGAATGATACTATAATCATTTGAAATGTAGAAAAATGCGTAGAGGTTTGGGACAATACAATAACCACATACTTATTTTTAATTATAATTTAGAAAATGTTAGTGAAAGCCAAAGTTGACTTCAGAAAAAACACAGTTTTCAAAACGTTGGCAAAGTCACAAAAAACTTTTTATTTAATTTGAAGAGTTCTTCTATCTAATTTTTTTGAATATCAAAAATTTGTTCAAAAATGGATTTTTGGCATTTTTTAGATCGAAACCCGTCTGGATGCGGGGTTGGGTTGTAGAGGGTTCAATTAAATTCGAAGCATAAAAAATCCACCCATCATATTTTTCGCTGAAATTCTACAAAGTTTTGCAAAATTTTCATGAACTGAAATTTCAGTACACAATTCTAAAGTTTATATTTTTCTGAATTCTCAGTTCATTCGTTCATGTGATAGATAATTTACTGAAATTTAAGTAACATTCTTCTGTCAGCTTGACTGAACTGAATACATTGCCGTAATTTTTGTTTCGTTAGAAAAAAATAAATTTGCTGATTTGGGCATTCTTCGGCACATAAAAAAATTGGTTCAAGCACCACCTTATCTGTATTATCGACTTGCACACATGTTTTAAAAATATTTTTTTGTAATCATTTTCTTATGCAGAAATAACAAACTAAACAAACTTCAGATAGCTATTTTCAGGCGTCAATTGTTTTATGACCAGTTAGTTTGGAAACTATCGACCCGAAGCACTATAAACGAGTTCTCAAATTATCATTTTATGCAAATTTTTCCAAAGCCTACAAACAAAAAAAGCCGACCCTTCAATGCAACGAACATTTGGACGAGACAATAAAAGTGCACAACTCACCACCAGAAGTCCCGTCACCAGTCCGGAGGCTAGGCCACAAATTTTCCAAGAAGCAAAAATTAATATGTCAGATCACGTTTAAGTACTTCCGCCATGTTGCTTTGCGCTGCTTGCATTTGTGCATTGTGCTCTGGACGTCGTCGTCGTCTTGGTCTCGGTCTTATCCCTTCTGGTGCACACTTGTGTTTTTTAGTGTCATCTTTCCCTTCCTACTTCCTTTATTGCACTCGCTGTGGCTGTGCGCTCTCTGCACACTGTCTCCATATGCTGCTCCTTAGGACAAAGTATTTGCACTAGGATCACAGACAATTGGATGCGACTCTTTGTGCGAATGGCTTGCTGTTGAACTGAATTGTATTTTAAACGCCCGTTTTTAAGGACCTTGGAATGCAACACGAATTTCCCATATGATTGTCTGTGCATGAATTGTCCTACTGTATGGCTTGGCCGAGGGCTGACCACAACCGTCCACAAGAGAGAAATAAAATTCCCAGGATATTATCGGCCACCGTTGTCCATGCATTGTGTCCCTTTTGGCTGATGGTCTTTTCTGGACGGTCGGTTGGCCGCTCTGTCTTGTCCTTTCCGGGAGTTTTTTTTTCCTCTCTTTTATTGCAACCCATCTTTCCGAAACCATTCCAGAATTGCACCGCTGACTGTGTCCGGACCCATTCTTAATCTTTAAGTGAAATTTAAGGTTTGCTGCCCATATGTTACAACCCATAAAAGTGTCCGAGTGTCCGCTTCGCGGGACTCTCGCTGACTAGGTCGGAATTGGTCCGGCATGCTCCTCGGTTGCTCTTCAGGACTGGAATCCACTTGAGGGTAAAAATTTTCTTCTTCGCAAAGAATGCCACGTACGGGATTCACTTGCAATGGCTCTCTACATGGCTACTCATGATCAAAAACTGCACGCGATGCCATGTACTAAGAGGAAAAAGCGGAAGTAATTTGTTTCGGAGAGTAGTCATTTGCTATTAAATGTGTTATAATTTGTGTTTACAAGTGTACTTGGTGGCCACAGTGACTCACAGGATTGTGGTGACTGATATCCCTGGAATAAAGGAATTAAATAGTTTTCAATTTATTGCCAACACATAAATTCCACATCATAACTCTGAATACCTGATGCTTCGTAATGATCTTTAAAATTTCATTTGCATTCCACAGTGAAGGTATTCAGTTGTCCCGCAATTTGCGTGGGTCATGAAAATCCAATAATTGAATAAATATCGGATTTTTATTGCTCCACTTTAGCGCTAATGAATTAAATGTGATGTATCACCACGATGCGTTGATAAATAGGTTCATTCATCATTCGTCGAAAAATGTTCGCATGCCTTTGCAGCGCCGGACTCCCCAGCTCTGCAACAATTTGCCGTAGGATTCTCTGCTGATGCATTTATTTTTATGAAAGTTGTTTTCACAAAAGCGAAATTTTGAAAAATATTCAGAAAATCAACTAAAATCAACAGTTCAAGTTGAGGTGGACCGTATTGAATACGAAATTGACAATTGCATTCGGAGATCACACCACTGCTGAATCTTCCCCACATTTGATTTGAACACATTGTTCGTAGTTCTCATTTTCATGAACGCTTGTTCACGATTTTGGGAACTCTTTTTTCTCCGTGCAGCCAACACCCTACGTGACTGATCCCTGTTTGGTGGTAGGGCACAATATTGATGCCCATGTGTCCCCCCGCGGGTCGAACTCATCATTCTGTGTAGCGTGGAGGAAGGGTAGGGGGGGGGGGGGTGTGGGCGAGAGACGCATAAAGTATTCTTAATTATTTCCGATCAATGTTCGCGGGCACTGACTGTGCTGCACGGGGTGGAATGTTTGTACCACCATGCAGATTTACGGTGATCTGATGATGATGAGGCCACCACTCCGCTGACTTCTCAACCGCCGGAACTGGATTGATGACTGGCGTCCAAACATGGGCCGCGGCGATTGACACAACATTTTCCGCAAATGGAATTAGCACACACGCACGCAATGAAAATATTGAATTTCGCTGATGTTTATTTCATTATGGGAAATAATCGTGCGAAATTTGCAAATAATTATGCCCCTGGGCAACAACAGGGAGGAATGTGGCTGAAATTGAGCATTAAATGTGGGCAAATATTTGAAGTGGATCCTCTGCCGGCCAGTGACCTGTTGCCACTAGGACAGTATTTTTTGCATTGTTATTACAGGAATGTGGATGGTGTCTCTTCATACCCATTGATAAGTAGATGTCACTAAATGTCAGAAATTAAAAATTCATTCGGCATCAAAAATTCAACCAACATTACTAAAGTGGTCAAAACTTGCGACAGGGCTGCCAGATCTTCAAATTTTTAAACGCGTTTGGAAGCTCTTTCGATCACCTATCTAGAGATATGTCGGGTTATAGATCTGGACATAGTTTCCATACAGATAAGTGAGATCCGGCTTAAAAAAATACATAAATATCATATAGGCGTCATCCATAAAGTATGTCACGCTAAAATCGGACAAAATTAACCCCCCCCCCCCCCTCCCCCCCATGTCACACTTTGTCATGCTATCACTCAACTCTGTTTCTTAAAGCCTTGAATCGTGTTTGATTTATGAGTAAAGTTTATTTAATATTAAACTTGTTTTAGCTATATTTTAAGACTGAATTTTCAGTATTCAAGAAAAAATCTAGCGTGACGTCACAGTCTCACGGACCCCCTCTCTCCCCCTTGTCACACTTTGTCACACTTGCGACAACCCTTTCCCCCCCCCCCCCCAGGGCGTGACGAACTTTATGGATAACGCCTTAAGTGGTCATAACCAGAGACAGGGTTGCCATATCTTCAAAACTACAGACGCATTAGAAAGGAATTTTGATAAACTTATCAAAGAAGGGTTTAGTAATTGATTCAAACCTTAGTTTCATTGCAATATCTGAGATCCGGCATCAAAATTCCAACAACCGATTCTCAACTCTGACACATCTTCTATATATATAAAAAATTTCGACGGTTTTGTTCGAACGCGAATCAGTTCAATACGGAGCGTCGGATCGAGGTGCTCTTTGTTGTGTTGGGTTCGTATAAGCCCAAGGAAGGTTTATACGCTAGCTAATTGACACTTTGACCACTCTGGAACCGATTCCGGAGCATCGGCAAATTGTATGGAGAAAGTTACGTAAAATCAAATTTTGATCATAGGAGGCTAAATAAGCAAAAAAGCAAAAAACGTCAACAAACGAAAAAAGGAAAAGACGAAGTTTTTCGGGTAAGGCTTGTTTTTATATATAACTTTTGAACTACTTATCGGATCTTCAAACAAAATAGATCAGTATGGGGCGCCAAACCAGATCGAATGCAACTTGTTCAACTCAAATCAGATGAACCAGTGCCGAGAAAACATGGCAAGAATTTTGAGCACCAAAGCGAATAAACAGCTGTCGGCCAATATTGTTAGTACCAACCACTGTGTCTTCCTTTTTATCTACAAGGACTTCGCCGCCCTGGGCTCCTAAGTGTTTGAGTACGGCACAAAATTTTTAACTGTTAAAATGAGAAGATTTGCTTGAAACCCATGAAGTTGGCGGTCTCTATGTCAAACGTTCGAATAATTGAATGGGGAGTGCACCCAAACTATTTTTTTTTTTTGAATTTGGAGATTATTGCTATTAATTTCAGGACCATCCATAAACCGGGTGGACACTTTTTGGGAAATCTCGAAACCCCCCTCTCCGTCGTGGGTTAGTTTCATACAATCATTCATCATTCATTTTTTGGTATGGAGCGTAAACAATCGCCAAACAACGTTGAAACAGAGAGGGATTAGTATTTTTGAATTATGGTTATCCAATTGTAAAGATGGCCGTGGGAGTCGCTCAACCTGCATTCCTGTCACACATGAGGTCTGCACAGCTGATTCCACGTAGATTTTTCCCGCCAGTAATGACAGGAAACGCTGACAAACGGAATATGTGCCAAAATCATAAGTGGTGTTTAACATATGAAGGGAAATCATCGTGAACTGGAACTGCCGGCCGTTAGCCCGGGTAAAGTGGAAACGTTGAGATGATTGTTGTCCTCTGCTCTCATCTCGCAAAAAGCCATACAGAGAACCACGTCCCTTTCAACCGGCTCCGTGGCTTAATGGTTACGGCTTCTGTCTCCCAAGCAGAAGGTTCAGGGATCAAATCCCGGTCGGTACCTTTGAAATTTGGAATCAGGAATTTGAATATGAATAAAAACTAAAATGAAATCAGGTGGGATTCGAACTCACACCTTTGGATTGGTCTGGGACGCTAAGCAGTCGGCCATCAGAAGGTTTACACTCTCCCGAGCAGACGGAAATAACTTGGGAAGGTCAGTTTTTGATATTGTGAGAAGATCGAAATATGTTATTGGGATGATCGGATTAGTTGTTAAAATAACAAAAATCAATAACAAAGATTTGTTCGAAGAATAACTTAAACTGTTATTATGTTGTTATTGCAATAACAAACCAATAACACAGAAGGAATCATGAAGGAATAACAAGATTTGTTATTTTGTGCGGAGAGGTGGAGCAGCATAATAACAAAAAATGTTATTGAACTGGTATGTCTCCATAACAAAAAAAGTTATTGTTTTGGTTTATTTGTAATTTGCAAATAAACCTGCAGTTGCCATAACTCCTCTGTACTAGTCAGGGCTGCAGAGTTGGGTACCTCCAAGCGACTTTGAATCCATACTTGAAGACAACTCCGACTCTGGATGCAGGATATGACGTCAACGACGACTTCAGCTCTCCAAAAATACCCGACTTCAGAGACTCCGACTCCAAGTAAAAGTTGCTGAAAATTTGCTGAATCCGATGCAGTCTCCGAGGTCTCACTCCAGCTCGAACTTCAACGTCAGCTCCGACTTCCTGGCTCTGTGAAAATAATAACAGTTTTTGTTATTCACACTTCAAAAATTCTCAATAAATAAATCAATTCCGTTAGGGAATATAACAAAATTTAAAAAAAAATGAACTCTCAAAAGTTAACTTTATCGGATTAATTTTAGCTTGAAACCCCATTACATGGTGAAATAAATGACCCCGATGAAATTGGTCAAAATTAGTTCATAGTTCTAGCCAATTTTAGTAAAGTCCCTTAGGGGGTATATCAAATAATTAAAAAAAATCAACTTTCAAAATTTCAACTTTTCAGAATAATTTTAGCTTAAGGGCACCATTTCATGGCCAAAATAATGACCCCGACGAAATTGGTCAAAATTATCCCATAGTTCTAGCCAATTTTAGCAAAGTCCCTTAGGGGGTATATCAAATAATTAAAAAAAATCAACTTTCAAAAATTCAACTTTTCAGAATAATTTTAGCTTAAGGGCACCATTTCATGGCCAAAATAATGACCCCGACGAAATTAGTCAAAATTATCCCATAGTTCTAACCATTTTAAACAAAGTCCTGTAGGGGGTATATCAAATAATTAGAAAAATCAACTTTTAAAATTTCAACTTTTTAGAATAATTTTAGCTTAAGGACCCCATTTCATGGCCAAAATAATGACCCTGACGAAATTGGTCAAAATTATCCCAAAGTTCTAACCATTTTAAACAAAGTCCTTTAGGGCGTATATCAAATAATTAAAAAAATCAACTTTCAAAATTTCAATTTTTTAGAATAATTTTAGCTTAAGGACCCCATTTCATGACCAAAATAATGACCCCGACGAAATTGGTCAAAATTATCCCATAGTTGTAGCCAATTTTAGCAAAGTCCCTTAAGGGGTATATCAAATAATTAAAAAAAATCAACTCTCAAAATTTCAACTTTTTAGAATAATTTTAGCTTAAGGACCCCATTTCATGGCCAAAATAATGACCCTGACGAAATTGGTCAAAATTATCCCATAGTTCTAGCCAATTTTAGCAAAGTCCCTTAGGGGGTATATCAAATAATTAGAAAAATCAACTTTTAAAATTTCAACTTTTTAGAATAATTTTAGCTTAAGGACCCCATTTCATGGCCAAAATAATGACCCAGACGAAATTGGTCAAAATTATCCCATAGTTCTAGCCAATTTTAGCAAAGTCCCTTAGGGGGTATATCAAATAATTAGAAAAATCAACTTTTAAAATTTCAACTTTTTAGAATAATTTTAGCTTAAGGACCCCATTTCATGGCCAAAATAATGACCCCGACGAAATTGGTCAAAATTATCCCATAGTTGTAGCCAATTTTAGCAAAGTCCCTTAAGGGGTATATCAAATAATTAAAAAAATCAACTTTCAAAATTTCAATTTTTTAGAATAATTTTAGCTTAAGGACCCCATTTCATGGCCAAAATAATGACCCTGACGAAATTGGTCAAAATTATCCCATAGTTCTAGCCAATTTTAGCAAAGTCCCTTAGGGGGTATATCAAATAATTAGAAAAATCAACTTTTAAAATTTCAACTTTTTAGAATAATTTTAGCTTAAGGACCCCATTTCATGGCCAAGATAATGACCCCGACGAAATTAGACAAAATTATCCCAAAGATCTAAACATATTTAACAAAAGAAAAAATAATAACAGATTGTGTTATGGACACTTAGAAACTTTTCCATTTGTGCGATTTATGGTTATTTTATTCCTAAGTCAGTATACCGAACGAATAACAAATTTTGTTATTAGGAGATTTTTTGAAATGTATAACATTTCCTCTTATTAGCGTGTTATTAAACATTTTCAATATAATATTACTTCAATACCAAATTTTGTTATTTTATCAGAAACTGTTATTATTTGTTCTTCTTTATGTTGAACTTCAGGATAAAATAATAACACTTTTTGTTATTTTAACAGGATTTGTTATTAAAATATTATTGATTTTGTTATTACCGTCTGCCCGGGTAGCAGAGAATTGATCCGTAGTGTTGAAACATGTTATCTCTTCTTCTCATATTATTAAATACGCGCTGATCCCTGATTTACCTGAGGGGATTGGAAGTCTAAATATAGATCGAGTTTCCTTCAGATGCTTGCTTCTATGTTTAGGCGGGGCCGAACAATGCCCTGCGACCTCGGAATTGGACCGCAAGGAGCTCTGCCATTCTGAAATGGGTCGTTGGAAGCAGCGCGAGGGCTATCACCACCTAATACCCGGGACTGTGATAAGCTGTATCAGCATTCGGCATGTACAAAGTCTGATACAAATTATACTTTCCCATAATTTCGCTACCGGTTAGCGGGTATAGGATTGGACCACACACACACACAAATGGTTATCCAATTGTAAAGATAAATTTTTGAAACAAATCAAATAAACAACATTAATTTGAAAAAAAAGAACAAAACAATCCGCTATCAAAAAAGCCACTTTTTATCCTTCCGTTTTTATCCTAAACCCAGTGAGAACCTTGGCCAAATCGTCTCGAGGCTCAAGCCACGATGGGGGGACAATTTTGACAAATTTGGCATTAATTTATAAGCATTGAAATTTGAAATTACATTTTTGTTTTTCAAAATTTAATTAAATGCTGCTATTTATTGGAAACACATTCTATCTTGGTTCAGTTCTTTAAAAATACCAGAGTTTAAAAAAAGAACCGCTGTTTTGTTTTTGTGAGCCAAGGTTCGTTCGCTCTTTTTAAGTGAACCGGCTCTTTGAGCGGCTCGCTCTTTTTTCCCACCTCTAGCGTCAATGATCTAGTTTTTTGTTAGTTTGTCATTTGTTCTAAACTAGATTTTAAAATAGTTTTTTTCATTTAATTTAGACCATTAACAAAAAAAAACTAATCTTCTAATACTTGCCAAAAACATTGAAATATTTTGTCAAAAAAAAAACATTTAAAAAAACCTAAAATTTAAATTAATAAATTGCGTTAACAAAAAATAGGTTTGTAAATCATTTTCAAACAGAAGCACAAAGTATTGAAGCAATCCAAACACCAATTCAAATACTTCTCACATATCCGTGATAACATCTGCTCGGCAATACTGTAACCACTGTAAGACTGCCGATAATCGCCCATTTTATTGCACCAAAGATCATTATTTTGTCGTTAGAAAATTGCATTTTTTTTTTCGACTTTTGTTCCAGCTAATGCGATTAGAAGTCGGCGACGATGGCGTGTTGGAATGCTTGCGCTGCAATAAATTCAGCTTTCGGTAATCTTTTGCGCAAACCTTCCCAAAACGGCAAAGCACGGCAGGACATCCGAAACGGACCGTATCATCCGAGAGAAGCCGCCACCATTCAACGCCAGCATCCTTGCAAAGGATTCCGTTTTCTTTCACGCGCGGACAAAGCCAATTTGGCTCAGCAACCCAAAACAGCAATAAACAAAAAAATAATGAAAATTGTAAGAAAAACACCAATCGGCTTTTCCAACCCCAGGACATCTTTGTGCACGGCCCGTCGTCGTCTTCGTCGGCCGATTCTTTTGGGAGCATTCAGCGGGAAAGGTATTCAGGATGTTTTTACCTCTCAATTTCCAAGCCATCAGTCGGCACGGGATTCATTCGCAAGGACGTGAGTAATTTGAAAATGTTTTAATTCAAAAGAATTTCTTTCTGTTTGTGTTCAGCCCGGGAATGCTGGACAGGATTTGCCTTTTCTTGTTTGAGGATAGAAAAAAAAGCCTGCGAAACGAAAACGTCTTGTTCGTGACCGTACACGTTTCCTGTTCCAGGGGTCAACCCCGACCTTCGTGTTCATTCAGCTAGGACGGTTGTTTAGAAATTCTCTCCGTCGTGAAATACCATTGGATTCACTTAGCGCATTTTTTAGGTCCTTTCTTTTTTTTAAACCGGTCAACCCCGGCCGCCTTGTAGCTCGGAATTGAAAACAATAAGAAACTCTAATCGCATTTAGGTGTTTCCAGCTATCTCCACCTTCTCCCTTTTCCGGCCGCTCCAGATCTTCTGTAGAACCCGTTTTGTTGCTGTCCATTCACCTTGGCGCGTACCTTTATCTGGGCCCAAAGTTGACATGGGTAAAACATTGCATGAATAATCGCCGTCACCAAATTTGTTTCCAATGTTTTATATGCGGGATTTGACAGCCCGTTTCTTCCTTTTTTTTATGCTTGGTGGATTATGATTGGGAACATCCTCTCTTCCTTCTAAGAGTTTTATGTAATCGCTTGGCAGACACACAAACGATAAAAAAGGTCTTTTCCATCTGATTTCCATTAGCGATTACAATAGAATGGAATTTGTGGTTTGAAGAAAGTTTTTTTTCCTAATGCAGATGTTGTAGATGAGAGCTTAACGATAAGATGTGGTTTTGGGACATTAAGAACTGTCGCATGATAAGAAGTTTGTTTCTGCTTCCTTTATTTGGTGGTCATGACTCAGTAGTACCATCAAATTATAAGTACCTAATATTTTTGTAACGATCATTTAATTTTTTGAAACTTTGCAGTATTACTATTTAGAATGTACCAATGTTCTATCAGGTTGTAGATCAGATTTTTTTTATGTATTACCATAAGGGGTTTGCATGTATCTTCACGAGTTGTCAGAATTTTACGATGTATATTTTTTGTGATAATTTTGACCATTTTTGAATAATTAAAGATCGCGACACCAGTTTTTTCAAACCTTTTGTCACATGGTGTATCGAGCTGTCAAATCTGCAACATGGAGTTAAACTTTTTGTGAAGTTGCTATTAAGTTTACCACGGCGCTTCGAAAAGTTTAACTCCATGTTGCACGCACACATTCTCACTTTTAATTTCTCGATAGATCCAGACAGGGCGCTGGGGAAAGGAGGTGAAGAAGCTGAGGGCCATTCATTCTAAGTGTAATATTTGGTTGAACTAGCTTTTTAGGGGTCTTTCATTAACCAACAAAGAAGGTGTCGAAGAATGTTCCACATAGTTGACACACGTTCATTTCTTTTCGTGTTTCGTCATCTTTTTAGGGTTATTTTTCTCACCGATAATTGCCAATATAAGCAAATAAATATCATTGACTTCCGGTGATCAAAAACAATATTGTAATTATTTTTTATAAGCTTATTTCGGAATTTTGAGAACGCAATCAAATCGGACATCCAATTTTAAACCAAAATCCCTTTGATGCGAAATTTCTATCACTTCACGCTTTCGAGCTACAAATCACTGAAAAACGTGCCTTAGTAAAAAAAAAAAAGCAAAAAAAAATTATAGCCGCCCAGTATCACGGAGAACGAAGAGGTGTCGGGACAACTTTTACAGATTTCGTTTGAGTTGGTGGATAATGACTTGTAACATGTCCTTTAGCCCTCTTATCCCGAGCAGACGGAAATAACTTGGGAATAACATTTCTTGTTATTAAAAAATACTAGGTCAATAACATTTTTTGTTATTTATAACAAAATTTGTTATTCTCCGTTATGATTTTTTTGTTATTGGATTCCCGGGCAGAAAGTTGCATCTTGGAAAAATCTACCCTTGTTCGTAAAAACACGAACAAGTCAAGTTCACCCCAGGGTATGGTTAAGAGATAACCGAACATGGCCACGAACATAAATTGTTCGAGGCGTATCTGCGAAAAATCTTGTTGAGTTTATTTGACCAACAATGCCACATCAAGTTGAGTTTATAGTAGCAAACAACTGAAATCTTCCAAAAATCATATCAAGTTCATAAAGTAGATTTTGATCCCAAAAATAATTTTATTGGTTTTTAATGCACCCCGCCACAATTCAGACCCCCCCCCCCCCTTCTTCCTCTTCACAAATATGAGTAATATTGCAGGAATATACGCACTTACATCAGAACAAGATTTTTCAAAGTTGAAAAATTATTTTACTTTAAAAACTCATTAAAAAATTGTGGAGAAAGCGTTGAATCGCCAAAATGTCACAATAATTTTCCAAATCACGAAAAATCCAAAGTCTCTATATTCCATTTTTTTTTTAAATTAAAAATAAAAGTTTATGAAAATATTCCTAAAAATGCATAAGTCCAAAAATCCACAGCACAATTTCAAAAAGCCTGGTAATGTTTCTTATCAAAATAATTTTTCAAAATGTTGAAAATTTTTCAACTGGCTGAGAGCAAAAATTTCGCAAAGTCCTGAAAATCTAATAAATTCTACCAAAAATCTTGTCGTGATACGGATCCCGTAAATTTTCTAAGTGCCGGAACGATTTTTGTAGGGGGTATATCAATAATTATTAAAAACCGACTTTCGAATTTCAAAATTTCAATGAAGACGTTTTGTTAGGGACATTATTTTAGGAACAAACTGATGTTTTTGTAAAAATCGACAAAAATTTCCTGTAATTTCGTCGATTTTTCCGAAATTTTGGTTCAAACCAAAAATAAACATCAAAATAATTTATCATGTTTCCAAACTCCCAAAAATTTTCTAAGTCCCAAAAAAATGCTTTTTCTGTAAAAGTAAATAATTGAAAAATATACGCAAAAATGTCAAAGTCCAGCATAAATAAAATCAAACTTTAAAATATCAGCTCATGAACATTCTTCTAAGTGTCGGAAATTGAAAATTATGTCAGTGACTGCTAATTTTTCTAAGTCCAGCATAAATTTGAAATAAAGTCAAAATAATCATTTCATGATGTTCGGGTAAAATTTTGGAAAAAATAAAATTTTCGAAATTTTTGCTAAGTCCAAAAAAACTACCACTAACACCTCAATATCAACTGTAGATAATGCAGTATGATCATGGAATATACTTTCCATGATACGCAGTCGGTTTCAAAAGTCGTCATAACTCGAGGAGTTTACAGCAAGATGCGAATAAACAATCCAAGATAGTTCGAAGTTATATCCACCAACTCACTTTCCGCCCGGGTTGTTATTGTAATAACAGACGAATAACATTTTTAGTTATTCTTCGAACAAATCTTTGTTATTATTTTTTGTTATTTTAACAACTAATCCGATCATCCCGCCCGCCCGTGTGGATCAATCGGATCGCGCACTGGACTCGCAATCCAGAGGTCGCGGTTCGAATCCCGCGGCGGGCGCTCTAAAATTCTTTGTGTAAATATGGGTATTCGGCGCCGTCGCTCCGTGCCATACTTTCATACACTTAGGAGCCCAGGGCGGCGAAGTCCTTGTTGATAAAAAGGAAGACACTAGTGGTTGGTACTAGCAATGGTGGCCGACAGCTATAAAGTCAACTTCGTTTTTTTTTTTCGATCATCCCAATAACAGTTTGAGGTATTCTTCCATAACAGAAAATGTTATTCCCAAGTTGTTCTGGCTTTCAATCAATATCAGACCGATAACAAATTTTGTTATGATAACATAAACTGTTATTGAACTCTTATGCAAAAATGGATTTTGCAAGAATATTCCATAACACTTTCTGTTATTTTAACAGTATCTGTTATTGAAATGGCATGAATTTAGTTATTACCGTCTGTTCGGGATGCCCAATTTTCTCGTGTTCAGACGGTCATTTTGAGCAACTTTTGTTCTACGACAAACTTCACATTTCTTGTTTTAAGTTTTTCTTGTTTAATTTTTAGTATTTTAATTTGCATTTTTCTTAAAAAGTTTATTTTTGTTTTTGATAGCATTTGGCCTGTTATACCACCTTTTATTATTACCTTTTGCCTTTAACGTTTTTTCTTGTGTTTTTACAACTATTTTTTCAAGTTTTTGCTTGTTTTTCGCTATTTCTACTATAGTATGATACCACTATCATTTAAATTGTAGGAAAATGCGAAGAGGCATAGTCTGGGAAACTTAGAAAATTTACTGCATAATTATTTTTTCATAAAATATAGAAAATGTGTGAGGATAACACAGCCAAAGTTGACCCCAGAAAAAAATGTCATTTGAAAAAAAATTGGCAAAGTCACATAAAACAAATTAAACTTCTAACCTTAAACATTTCTAAAATTTGAACAGTTTTTCTTTCCAATGCTTTTTAAATATTAGTTTAAAAATTGAATTTTAGCGAATTTTTAAGATTGAAGCCTGCCGGCGGGGTTGGGATCTCGGTTATCCGAAGATTCGATTATCAGAAGTTTGATATGCTGTCAAATAAATCAACATCCAGAAACTGCTTGCCTGATGCACTTTTTAATGACAATTTTCGATACATTACCATCGCTATATTGACAACCATCTCGGTTTATTATTTTTTAATTCCGTATTGAAACTACTACTTATATTCCCTGACATTTTATAGTGACAAAAAAGCCTACAACATCACCAAAAAAAAAAAACAGTGCTGAAAATTTCATTACTCGGCTTTTTGCAACTTGTTGCATAAACTATTAGGGGAACGGCACATAACTCCATCGCGCACATGTCTTTGTCATATGGAATGTTTGACACTAAATTATGGGTAATTCTCTACCAACTCACACGAAATCGGGAAAAGTTGCCCCGACCCCTCTTCGTTTTGCGTGAAACTTTGTCCTAAGGGGTAACTTTTGTCCCTGATCACGAATCCGAGGTCCGTTTTTTGATATCTCGTGACGGAGGGGCGGTACGACCCCTTCCATTTTTGAACATGCGAAAAAAGAGGTGTTTTTCAATAATTTGCAGCCTGAAACGGTGATGAGATAGAAATTTGGTGTCAAAGGGACTTTTATGTAAAATTAGACGCCCGATTTGATGGCATACTCAGAATTCCGAAAAAACGTATTTTTCATCGAAAAAAACCATTGTTGGAATTCGAGCGAGAAGAAGGAAAGCATTTCTCGCTCGCGAACGAGGGAGAGAACTTGTAGTACTTTTCTCTTCTCGCTCGCGCTCGCATTTTCGTTCGCGTTCTCGCTCTCGCCGCGAGCGCTCGCGAGCGCCTCGTGCTAGACGTTCGTCCCAAGCTAGCAATTTGTGTATCAGGCTTATGAATACGAACCAGGCGATGGTATAGAAGTGTAACTTCAATCGCTGTGTTGTTTTTTGTTCGTTTCTAACACGTTCAACTTCTCGCGAACGGGCAATTCTGGCTCGCGAGAAAGCCCGTTCGCGAGCGGAGGAGAGCATGGGCAATCGGTGAGTTTCTCTCGGCAGCTCGAGACTCGCGGCGAGAACTCGAGAGAGAGAAAATTTTCTCGCGAGAGCCTCGATAATACCAACACTGAAAAAAACACTAAAAAAGTTTTAAAAATTCTCCCATTTTCCGTTACTCGACTTTTAAAAAATTTTGGAACATGTCATTTTTTGGGAAATTTAATGTTCTTTTCGAATCTACATTGTCCCAGAAGGGTCATTTTTTCATTTAGAACAAAATTTTTCATTTTAAAATTTCGTGTTTTTTCTAACTTTGCACGGTTATTTTTTAGAGTGTAACAATGTTCTACAAAGTTGTAGAGCAGGCAATTACAAAAATTTTGATATATAGACATAAGGGGCTTGCTTATAAACATCACGAGTTATCGCGATTTTACGAAAAAAAGTTTTGAAAAAGTTGGTCGTCATCGATCATGGCCGTTCATGGTCACCCGCGACAGACACGGACGACGAAACAAAGAGAAACGCAAAAAGTAACTTTTTCAAAACTTTTTTTCGTAAAATCGCGATAACTCGTGATGTTTATAAGCAAACCCCTTATGTCTATATATCAAAATTTTTGTTATTGTCTGCTCTACAACTTTGTTGAACATTGTTACACTCTAAAAAATAACCCTGCAAAGTTAGAAAAAACACGAAATTTTAAAATGAAACATTTTGTTCTAAATGAAAAAATGACCCTTCTGGGACAATGTAGATTCGAAAAGTACATTAAATTTCCCAAAAAATGACATGTTCCAAAAATTTTTACAGTCGAGTAACGGAAAATGGGAGAATTTTTAAAACTTTTTTAGTGTTTTTTTCGATGAAAAATACGTTTTTTCGGAATTCTGAGTACGCCATCAAATCGGGCGTCTAATTTTACATAAAAGTCCCTTTGACACCAAATTTCTATCTCATCACCGTTTCAGGTTGCAAATTATTGAAAAACACCTCTTTTTTCGCATGTTCAAAAATGGAAGGGGTCGTACCGCCCCTCCGTCACGAGATATCAAAAAACGGACCTCGGATTCGTGATCAGGGACAAAAGTTACCCCTTAGGACAAAGTTTCACGCAAATCGAAGAGGGGTCGGGGCAACTGCTGTGTGAGTTGGCGGAGAATTACCCTTATAACTCCAAAATAGTTTTAAGACAACAAATTTACCAGCAAAAGAAAGATCTTGAGTAAGCACACTGAATTGACACATTTTCTAAGCAATTATATGAAAATTAAAGCAATGATAATCAAAAACAAAGTTTCGCGCAAGGATTTTTGCTCACTTGGGTTGAAAACTAACGACTCTCGTATGGTGGCTGAGTTGCGCTAACCGGAATGTCAATTTTCTTCCATGCTTTGTCTTGATGTCCTGTGCTTAAATATTTACTAAATTATGGTCGTAAAAGCTCATGAAAAGCTGCTGGTATTTAAAAACGTTTAATAGAAAACCTAGATGTTTGGGTATCAAAAGATCGGAAATTTTATGCCCATTCCGATGCCTTGTTAGGTTGACTTGTAAATCGTGGACCGGTTTGGATGCCGACGGATTTTCCGACGACGTAATTCCGGGTTGGTACGAAAATCCAACGAAAAATTTATTCTATCGATACAAAGACCCCCAAAACGGTAAAACGGTGTTATACCCACTCCAACATGTTTATTTAGTAATTCTATGGTAATATATTGACATTTTGTTAAATTAAAAGTTTGCAAAATTAAGTTTAGATAAGTTTTATATAGAATTTCCAGAGTTATATAAAATTTTATACTAAGTAGTTAGTAAACTTTATATTCAATCCAAATTATTTTTTTTAATCAGTCAAGGATGCATATTTGGAGTTGGGAGACTGGATTCATGGTGATTTGTCAATAAAAAACATTGTTTGTGTTAATTTTTCGAAAGGTGTACAAACTTTTTTTGCACCTTTTTTGATTTTTGTAATAGTATTTGTTATATAACTTTTTATAAAAATCATCTTTTCATGAGCTTTTTGTAGCAAAATGTTTGGCATGAGTATCTGAACAAAACGTAGTACTAGGTTTTTGTCAAACTTTAAATTGTTTACATGTTTCATCACAAAATGTGCATTGTGTCCAAGGGGTGTAAATACTTTTTTTACAGACTGTATATCGATTTTTTCTTGAAAATTCATAATGCGGAAATGTTTAAAATGAGTCAATATTTATACTGATGCTAATTTGCATCGTCGATCCTACAGAATATGCTTTTAATTTGAACAAATGTGTGAGATGTTCAACAAACCTGCCAAATATACGAGCATTTCCCTTATTTTTCAATTAAGGAATTTGAAAGTTGCGTAGACATATCTCATTTTGAAATTCGTGATGACTTTGATAATCATAGTGTTTCTTGATTATTTCAGATTGAAACTGTGCAAATTTGATTGATTGCGTTAAAAACAACGTTAGAAAGATTGCTGTTAATGCTTCTTTTGAAAATCAACCAAATCCATATAAATAAGAGGTAAAGTAAATCAAAAGTATTAACTTTACAGAAAACCCAAAGATTTAAAAAAAATCCAATCCAAATGTAATTCGATATGCAAATGTCTGACGACTTGGACAGCCTCAAATTATCACAAAATTATCAGTACAAGCTCTGAAAAATACACAACTAATGGAGAAACTTTCCGTGCCGGAACCTCATCTTGTTTGCCGCACTCTCCGACGAACAAAACTGCTTGTAAAGTTATCCCCTTTCTTAGCAATACTTTCCCGGGAAAACTTTGCCTTTCGCCTCAGCCATCCAATCGAATTGCAATAAACTGTCTAAACTGCACCAAAGTAGGATTCTATCGAAGTAATCTTCACCAGTAGTGTGCTTGCTCCACTTCAGCGTGTTTGGCGGGGAGGAAAAACTTTTCCCGCGTGCAAACTGTTGAGCCTTCAGAGTTATGAACCAGCGGAAGTTCTTACACCACACAGGCTGCAGTGTTCGACAGGCAGCCTGCCAATAACGCCAATATCTTGTAGACATTTCCTCACTGCCGGGGACTGTTTACGCAGGAAAATTCTCAACTTCCCAGTGTTTTCGTGGGTGGGTGGGGGGATTACGGATTGAAATTGTGTGTGTTTGTTTGTGTGACGTCGTCGGATATGATTTATAGACTTTCACCGGATTGGAACACATTTGCCTCGGCCTTTTCTGCAGACTCTCTCTGGTGCGGTGCTTCGGAGTGTGATTTATGGACAGACAACGTGGTCCATATTTTTATGGCCTATAAAGCAGATGGAATTGAAAGGTGGATATGTGGGGCTGTGTGTGTGTGTGTGTGCGTGCATGTGACACGCGCACATGGACGTGGAGAAGAAGGGTAGAACTTTATAATCCACGGCGTGTATTGGTTTCGACAAAATCTGTATAGTGTATAGTGAAAAGTAGACTAGTTCAACTTTATTTGTTATGTTATGATTTTTCTTTTCATCAGGTCCAGTTTGATTCGTGGATCTACGACCCGGGGTTTGCACTCCCGATCTACCTCTTACTCAAAGGAAGTTATTCCTGGATGAGCTCACGACTAAATCCAGCACCTTCACTGTGGACCAGTCTAGTGGATGCGTGTGGCACGTGCTTTTCAATATTACCCTCATAGATCTACAGAGATTGCCTGGACGCGGGAAAAAGAGTTGGAGCAAATATGAATCGCGGGGGTCACCTCGAGTGAAAGCAACCTGAAATCCGGCAATTAATTTTGTGTTGACTGGTGGGGGGACCCCTCATCATTTGGACTCGGTCCCCCTCTCGATAACGACGATGACGGTCACGGTTTATAGATCAGCTGCTGAATGTGCGATGATGACACACACGGTTAGAAGCTGTTGGCTTGTCAGAACTCAGGCCGAAATGATAGAGTGAACCTGAACAAGTTTTGTGTGATGTCACCACGTGTGCGAACTGCGCTGAAGAAGAATGCGCTCCGCGCAGCCATGTCGAACGCGCACCATCACTTGACGAACAACTTGGCTTTGGCGTGTACATTAGGACGGTTGATGATTTTGGACGTTTGATTGCGCTCAGGCACACACACTCGGTGGCGTAGATCCGGTGCGTATGTTCATTATAATTGCAGTCGGAAGTACACTTATTGGGAGACAACATGAAGCTGTCAAGTTATGCATGATGCTTATTTCCTTGATTCGTGGTGAGGGCAAATGTACGGTTTCGTTTGCGGAAAGAGATAGTTCAAAATCAGTGCACATTCGAGGGCTGCCTGCACATAAGAGTGTGGCGAGTTTAAATTGACTGCAGAGATTCATTATTCGGTGAAAGAGTGCATTGGTTTATTGTTTGATTGGGAGAGGATTAGGACTGGGCTTTAAATTTGAAAGCCGTTTACTTTTTTTATTATTATTTTTTGTGAGCGTGTAATTTTTTATGGTGTTTTGTTATATCTGTTTAGATTGTTTAATGTTACCGTAATTTAAGTAAACCAAAACATTTTTGCATACTACTTAACTGATTTATGAGACTTGTCGCATCTCACATATCGACGTGATCGTGCTATCTTGTAGCACGTCGCTTTTTGACGTTCCGCGAAAAACGCGTAATAATGACTGCATAGCATAGCATAGCATAGCATTGGTGTCTACCCGTAGTTGCTACTCTGTTATTGACCAGGACCTCCAAGAGTTGCTCCGTGGACCACAGATGAAGAGTAGGAACCAATCATCACCACTTCGCAACTTTCAAATGTCCCTATCATGCTAGTCAATACCAGCGCCGGCCACGACCAGTGGTAAGACACGGGGAAGTGGATAGGAATTTTAGTCCGATACTTGAGTGATGAAGACCGCTAAATCGGCTGCGTCTTCGACAAAGTATCACGTGAGGTTTGAGGGTGTTAGTAAGATGGGTGTGAAGCCAGGATTCACCGTGGTAATTGATGCGGCCGGTCAAATCTATTTATAGTCCTTAATTCTTCGTATGTTCTTGGATTCATTTTGGAAGCTTTCCAATTCGGTTCACCAAGCTTTATTGTGGTGAATTGTGGTCGTGTTGTAGAGCACGCAATGTAAACAATAACAAACACATTTTGTTTGGCTGACCATTATGTGCATTGTCCCGAAGTTTTGTTGAATTTGGTAGCCGTAGTCCTCGAGTAACAATTTGTTTACAGTAGTCGGGATTGCACGTGTGTCAAACACGTTCTGTCCTGAAATCCTTTTTGACAGTTGTCGTACTCGCAGCCATTTTCAGGGTGTGTCAAACTTCTTTCATGTATAGAGTGAGAAAAATGCACGGAGATTTTTCGGGTTTTGTTTAATATCTCAGTATTGAAATCGAATTTTGGGGATCTGTGAAGGTCAAAAGGCGAGACATTGAAAGCTTAACACAGTTTGGTCCAAAATCGACGTGCGACAAGATAGCACGATCACGACGATAAGTGTTTGTGTTACAGTCCAGACTCGATTATCCGAAAGCCTTGGAAAAATTCACTACGGATAATCAAATCTTCGGGTAACTATTTTTTTCGTTGTCATAGTTTTGCTTGTCGAGCATGAACCCTAAACTACTCTAAAGCCTAATCTACAATGGCAAATCGCGTCTGTCACTTTTGCCCCCCTTTTATTTAATCTAATACTCCGTTCGCACGGGCGAGTTATAACCGGTTATAAGACCAAAAGTGGTTATAACTCTTAAAACCGGCTATAACTCTGGTTTTGCCCATACAACGATCTGTCAAATTAAAACTGGTTTTAAAAGTTATAACCAAGTTAAAACTGCTCGAAATGGGAATTTGACTGCTGGAATTTAAAAAAAATCAAACTAGTAGGCTTTGGTTAATCCTTCAAAAATTTTGACATGACAACCAAACAAAATAACTTTTTTTTTTGTCTCGGTTGGTGATTTTCGTTTTTGGATCGGATTTTTGGTGAGACTGATGTACCAATTCAAACTAATAATAAAAAAAATCTTTTAGCCAACATCATAGCAAATCAAAGCGAAGTTTCGTTTCGATTTCGGTAGATTGAAACTGACGATAGGTGCGGATTTCGTTTCGTGCTGATCCAATAAATTGTTCCGTTCTGGCTGATTCCTTCATGGAAAAAGACAAGCAGAAGCAATGGGATCGCGAGAACACAACAAGTCAAGAAGTAGCAGCACGTGAGTTTCAAAATATAATAGAATTTGCTTTGTATTTTCTGATAATCATTACTTTTAGATAGTTGAACAAAATCCCGTTTCGGATAAATTCTGAATCGAAGATGCAAAGCCGGAAGTGGCCCGTCCGAATCAAAGTAGCAAACGGAGCGCTGGCATCTGCAGTTTCGATATCACCCAGATTGAGCAAGTTCTTACGGATTTCAAACCGTGCTGATCGGTCAAATGTTCCTGTCACTTGGATGTTCCCAAGACGGATCTTTGCCCGTTTAAATCGAAACTGGCGTTCTACGGCTCGCAAACCTACAACGTGCGTGACCCGCTGGTTCTGCTGTTCCAGATGCGACCCTTATTGGTGAACGAAATATAGAAAGCATACCCTGGAAGTGTTATTAGGGCAGTGCAAGGACCTGTTGTTACGGAATGGCGGCCAGCTTTTATTTGATTGGTTCACTCCGTTCCAGTTAAGTTGATGTGGACGCATGTTCTTTTAAAATTCTATAATAAAAGATGATTAGGGGCTTAATGGATGGGAAGGGAAGGTACGGGGGAGGGGGGGGGGTGTCGTCTCGGAACATTTCAGTATCTTCTCCTGGCGAACGTTGATCACGGTGGTACTGCTGGTGATGTGCATTATTTGCCTGTCAAGATCTCGCAAGCGTCCATTCGCTTGAGGATGGTTGCGCTTTAAAATCTTCAACGCAGTGCGTCTTATTTTTGTTCGGCAGTGCTTCGACGGACACCACCATCGGGGCTAGTGAATACAACGGTTTTTGACAATCTTAGCAAATTATAAAAGCACGTAGATTGTTCCATTGATACTTGGTCATTTCCAGCCGGTAGCTTTGGCGTAGAACAAGTTCGTTGTTGTGTCACGACGACTTGGAGTCTGAGTGAAATTCATGAACAGAACAGTACTACTAAATAAATTTACCTCGTGGAAATTTACACCTAAAAAAAAGACCCCTTTGCGCAACCCGCGAAAAAATCGCACTTAGTTCAGAGCATTCTGGATGGCCTGGCCGGTTTCTGGAGATGCTTTCGGTGTTAACAATCTGATTGTATCTTAGTACCGTCATCAGGGGTGACATTGGGTTTGGGGGTGAAATTGGGTCATACAAAAATGCTGAAATTTGTATAACCCAATCTCACCCCCCAGACCTAATGTCACCCCTGATGACGGTACGTATGAAGCGAACCCCCCTCCCTTCCCCCCCCCCCTCGAACTGCTCTCAGACTTTATTTAACTTTTCCATGCGACCTGGATAAATGACCTATTCTAGCCTGAACACTTGGATCTTCAGGCGACCTTCCAGAAAGTCGTCGATCTTGAGGCCAAGAAAGTATTTTCAGGACTCGTCCAACACTCCACAGTAGGACGATACCCAGAAGCAGCAGAATCTCGTTCTTCTCCTTGACCATAACCAGCTCACGGGCCACCTTCCGGGTTCAGCTCAGCACATGACGCGTCAGACATTGCAACCTCCAGTCACCGGTCGCAACCTTTCGAAAGGCCTCAGTTCCGTCACGTTGTCGAGGGATTCGGTAGCAAAGTAAATCCCAGTTGGTTACAGCGGTGACCGAACCTTCGGAGTCAGCAGACCAATTCCAACCGGCCAATAATCAATAAATAAACTATAAATAAAATTAGTCATAGAGCATCGAACTTTTGAATATTTAATTTTTAAATACTTGCCATTCTGATCAGATCCGGAAGCGAAAAAGGCCAAAAAACCCGGCCCTCACCGGATAGAGTGAAAACGATGGCCAAAATCCGCATCACCGTATAAAAAATCAAAATGAATGACAACACTAAATAATCACAGCCTTCTGTAATCTGTCAAAATAGTTAAAACCGTTATAACCACTCGCTCCCGTGCGAACGGTTTGGATATAACTTGGTTTTAACTTAAAACCTTTTCGTTAAAACCGGCTATAACTCGCCCGTGCGAACGGGGTATAAGATGGCGGCCTAAACAGAGAAGATAATCAACTCGCGACATAATTTTGAGGCTAGGAATTTTGACAGGTATGATTTTCATAAAGTATTCGTCTCCTTTTCTCTCCCACAGAAAAAATGGGGACAGTGTAGCTGTCAATCGGTTAAAGTCATTACAAAATGATCTTTGAGGTCGTAGAACTCGAATTAGAAGTAAATAGAATGAAAACGAAAAAAATATGTTTTTTTGTTTATGATTCGATTATCCGAAGTCCCATACAAACCGGATAATCGAACTTCAGATAATCGAAACTTAGAATAATCGAGGCTTCGGATACTCGAGGGTTGGACTGTTTTTAGAAGTAAAATGCTCAGTAGTCAAAAAGCAATTCTTCTTGACCCCCAAGGCATCGATTAAATTGAAATCACAAACCTTGTCAGGTGGCACGTAATGTTATCTATCCAAACGGCTATTGTCGGCGCTTTAGTTTGCAGCTTGAATCTGTTACAAATCTATACGCTGCCTTGGATTTGTCCATCTCGTTTCACTTCACATGATCTGATGCTTAACGACAGTACGTGGTCGTAAAACGTTGCAACGGTCATGGCTCAAAACGACCAATTGTCGGACCAAATTTGGGACACACACACTCGTATACCTTCTGAACACGATCGGCAGATCTGATCGCGATGATCGTCGAAATTATCTGCGTACTGCAGTGAAGCTACACGACGTGGTCAGTGTGAGAACCGTTAGGGATAATTTCCAATAATCTGGTCCATTTTGCTGGCTGTCAGATGTTGCAGACTTCACAGACAAAGCAGTACAACTCATGTTGCCTGTATAGATCTCCTGGTGAGAGTTATTAATGATGGTATCGTTTGATGGATCTCGATTTTGAAGTTATAGATGAAGGCCAGTAAAATTGGGGATATCCAGGCTGTTTGATAGAAATCTTCTGAAGTGATTTTGCTAATAATGACAAGTAGGTGATATTTTTGCATTAGCCATCACAAGAATTAGACCAATTTCCAGTGTTATTCACTTAATCTAAAGTCATAGTCAAAGTGCCTTGCCCCATTAGTTCTAATACAAGCCCCCCTTGGAATGCGGAATCCATCTGATGCAGCTAAGTCCACCACTATCTAAAGCAGCTGAATGACTTGCCAAAAAAAGTGCATTAAAAGTGCACTCCAGGGGGCCAATAATCACACAATGAGGCCCCCTCTCCTGTCGAAGATGACAGTTCTGGTTAAAATGCATGACACCACCTCGAGCTACCTTTTGCCTAGCCTAGTTACGGTGATTGATTAATTATCCCCATTGCGGATAAATACGGAGAGGTGCCGCCAACGGTAACAACGGTGACTGGACATCACAAGCCTATGTGGTGCTTATTATAATAACGCGAGCTGATCTGTCGCTATTGACGATGCCAGTGGAATAATCAGGGACAACCCGGCGGGCAGTGTCGGTTTACAGTTCTGGTCAATAGTTCCGGCCCACGGGTTATATATTTTGAAAGTGAAAATAGACAATACAGCTGAAAAACATGGTAATATCACATTTGGGAAGGGTTATGTCTTTTATGACAGAAACATTTGTAATTTTACCTCTGAAAATGTGTAATTTTACTACACCCAGAACTGGGCATCGGCATACGAGAGGATAAAGAGCACGGTTCAGTAGTAAAAGGGTACTGTGTGCGGACGGAGAGGATAAATCCCGACATTATCGAGAGTACTTTACTCATGGGCTCATTTTTGAACAAAGTTCATCTATAAAAAAAAGTACCGGTACCGAGACTCGAACCCAAGTCCTTCGGCACATTGAACTGTGCCTGTGCCTCAATAGGATGCACTGTTTCAATGAACAAATGAACACGCGAGAGGTCTTTACTCTCGCAAAATAGTACTTTCCTCATGTTTCTTTTCGGGAGGATTATCCCCTCGGTCTTTAACTTTGGGTGTACTTTTCTGGTGAAATGTCACATTTTAATCTGAGTTGAGGTAAATTTACATCATGAATAGTTAATATTCAACCTTCCAAATTTACACAATTTTTTACTGTGTAGCATGGAAAATTTGGTGTTGATTTTTGAACACGAAGAATAAAAAAAAAATTCTGGGGGATTCTTAGCCGCAATAATTAGACCCGTAATATGTATGGCCATTAGGGTTTCTTACGCCGTGTTAGCGTTGTTCAAAATTGCAATTGATTTTCACAAATTTTTAAAAAATATCATAACTCCGCGCCATTTTAACCAATTTTAGCTGTCTTGGACGCAGGTTGAAAGATTGATGAAAGGCTTTCAAGATAGGTGAAAGGTAAATAGCAAGGTTGTTAATCGATAAAATTGTCGTCGATAGTATTATCATCTAACGATAACGAAAATGGTTATCGTTATCGTCGGGACGATATCGATCGTTTGATACTCATATTGCAAATTTTGAAAATTTGAGTATTTAAAAAAATACGGTATTTTGACGTTACGGTACAGTGAGTTATCGTCCATCCAAGTTTATCGCCGATAGAATTATCGAAATAACGATAAGGATAAATTATCGTTATCGTTATCGATCCTCCTGTCTGGATATAGTTCCAGAGGATTTGATAAAACACAGTAATACCAAAAATATACGTGAATTTGGTATCTGGTCAACGATTTTTTTTTTGAAATTTTGCATTATTAAAGCAATAACTTAAATTGGTATATGTGTGTGTGCAACCAACCAAATGGGACCACGCGGCCGCTTCTTACAAATTGAGTTGTTTGCATGTATTTTCAGATTTTACATTCCATACATGCAAATAACTCGCATAGGCATTTGGATGGTGTTAGCTTTGCCAAGCTTCAATGAACCATTTCCATGCAGGCTAGCCGAGCGCGAGGTTCTTCAGCTTGAATCGACAAGCCCCGCCCTGAAGAACGTTTGAATCAATCGGATTCAAACGTTATTTAGAACTTCCGAACCCTTGTCAAATGGACAAAGACCTAGCGCGTATATAGTTGGTAGTAACAGTATTCCTAATTCCAGTTATAGCTCACCAAGCCGTGAAGGTGTGGTGGTTAGCATTTTTGCTTGCCGGTCCAAAGGACGGGGGATCGAACGACTTTAATTTTTCGTTAATATTCAGTATTTTAAGTATTTCTAAGTCTTAATCATTCTCGTTGGGAGCAGATGGGCATCGAACCCAGGACCATTCGCTTACAAAGCGAACACCGTAACCAGTCAGCAACGGCCGCTCCCACCAATAACTTAAATTGGTAAAAAAAACGAAACTATTGGCACTACGCCCCCCGGGGCATGGCCTTCCTCTAACGTGGGATTTCTGCTCCAGCGCCTCTGACGAGACAAGAGAAACCGGGACCGACGTTTTACTTCACCATCCGATAGAAGCTCAGTGGATAAGGCGGGAATCGAACCCGCGTCTCATAGCATCATCGGGATCGGCAGCCGAAGCCGCTACCCCTGCGCCACGAGACCCACGAGAACTTAAATTGGTATGGTACCCAATTTTGCACTCGCATTATTCTTAATACAAATTTCAAAGAGTTCTGGAATACCACATTTTTGGCTTTGATACCAGTGAAGAGTATTACAGTGGACTCTCTCGTTGTCGATATTGAAGGGACCGTCGAGCGCGGGAGTTATCAAATTATAGAACGGAAAATCAAAGCAATCTATTTGAAGGGACTGAAAAATTTATTGACAGCTGGAGCAATATTGATATCGAGAAGATCGACAACCAGAGAGTCCACTGTATTAAGCATTTCCCTTGTCATTTACCTCTGCTCGGGATGGGGCATAGATTAGTTTTTTTTGCAGAAAAATGTATTAAATTAAGGTTAGGGTAAACAATTTAAAATACTGTCATTATAATGTATAACACTGGGACATCTTTCCATAAGCATAATTAGTAGTTAGCAAAATTCGCAAAGTTAACTGATTTTTTTTATTTAAACAATAACTATAAAAAACAGTATATTTGTGGTGTCCGTATCCTATTCAAGGAACCGGAAGTGTATGCCACAAACCCCAACTGTTTTTTTTTTGTTTGTTCATCATCACACTATACAAGCTCCGACTGATTAGGATAAAATCCGCAGTGTCGAAAATGGGGCCGGGGTTATTCACAAATATTTTACCACTCTACATCCATATGTGGTTAAATTTTCAGCAATATTGCCAAGCAACCCTGCCCATCTCATGGGTAGAATATGTTTGGCTCAACCACACGCTCAGTATTAATTCATAAACTAATTAACAGTGTAGTGCATACCGTAACATACAGACCATAATGCCATTGTTTCCCGGGATCAAACCCAGTAAAATGGCGAGAGGATGCGTTTATTCATGTACGTACATACAGCCCAACACTCGTCGATGGTGGCAAAATGAAAGGTTATAATAATAACAATATTGAATAAATACAAACTGTGCACACGAACGCTGCTGTCGGGGAAGCGATACATACAATAAATCAACCATTATTTCCGCACGCTCGAACTCCGGACATGGAAGTTTTATGATTAGTACCCAGTGCCAATGTGGTCGAAATTGGGGTTTGTCGCCTCTCGACCAACCAGGAACGGGGCTAAAAATTGCTAAACGTTGGCGATTTAAACTTCCGGTGCTGAATTCAGGATCTATTCCAGTTAAAACGTGACCGACCATGCTTGGTTGAATTTTGACCAGTTTAATAGAATTTTCAGCAGTGTTGAAAATCCGACGACTATGATTAAATTAGCGATTAATCGCTGCCTGTAACACCTAACGAATAAGACTGCTGAGAATAGTCTTGATTCTCAAATTGCCACGACTAGCTGTCATTCGTCAAGTGTACAATCGTTGATTGTAACAACCCATGACTGCTGGTGGTAAAGGGGCAAGATTGCAACTTGATCGCAGCAAGTTGGCGACTAAATCGAATCATTAAAATTTTTAATCGTCCCTGCCACACTCAACAATCAGGTGGCAGTCAGGAAAAACGAGATCAAACCATACTCAGAGGGCTTTTCTTCAGGCAATCATTTTCGCTAGAAGAGATTTTCTTTCAACCTTGCCATTTTGTTTTATTTAGTTATTTTTAACGGTGCTAATCAACCGGAGCTTATTGCACCGAGATTTGTGTTAAACACATTTCTGAATTTACTACGAGAACTATAATTTTGAATTCATATCCTAAAGTACTGTACACAAACAAATATTTACTGCAAAATTTGGTAATTTTTAAATTGGGAATTCAGTAATTTGAAACTTAGTCAATAATTGTTCATCGGTTGTGAAATTTTCACCTTATAAAATGATAAAAGCAGCCAAACATGTGTTCAAACATCTTTTTTAAACCGTTAGTCCCTAAAACTGACTTTCTAATCGATTTGCTATAATTGGTCCAAACCATTCAAACCGTCCTCACAGCTTGACCGGGAGGTTCCGCGGGCTTGAGACTGACAAATCATTCGTTAGAGGCACCGAGCCCGGATAAAAGCAAACCCTTTTCTCAATCCGTTTCACATTTTTGCATTATATTCGAATCATTTATCATGTCGCCCAGGCCGATGGCATCCCCCTCCGAGAGTTGGCTGATGCAGGCTGAGCTTTTGGCTCGACCTAGCTTGCCCGGTTCTTAGAATCTCGGTCCCGTTCTCGGTACAATGATCCGGTCGTCGTCGTGGCGATGCTCTCGCTTCTGGTCCACCACATCAGTCATCGGCCGTATCGCAGATCTAGCTGGCAAAGAATGAAAGAAAGGCTTTACAACAAGCAGTTCCTTTATTGAGGATGGCCGGGCCACGATTTCCCTACCAACCGTGCCAAGCCGAGATTAATGATAAAATTGAAGAAATGCCTCGTTGCTGGACCCAATTCTGGAGCATCGCAGTCGTCGTCGCCGAGAACGGCAATAAAAGTATAACTGTCGTGATCTCGAGTCACGTTTCGTTACTCGTTTGCATGATGGGTGCTTCTCTGGGAAATCTTCGCAAAATTTATTTCTTAGTCGGGAATTTGATGACACTTGAATGACACATATCTCGACATATCTGGATTTTTTAACGCTCATACACAAGTCTTAAAAATAAAAAACAAAAAAAACACTGATTTTATTGAGAATCACTCTCGACCAGGGATGCCAGATGAAATTTTGAGTAATCTGCAATTTTTTTTTCAAAAATCTGCAAAAATCTGCAAACTCAAATACACGAAAAACTAGGTTTATGAATTCGTATCCTACAATTCTGTTTAACAAAATTATGGTGTTTAGCCCAAAAAACTTCACATATATGTTTTATGTACTTAAATCTGTGTGAAATCAAACTATTTCGCTAAAATTATTTACAGTATTTTCAAGTAATTTGAAAAAGTCTTAATAAAATGTACTGTAGCTTCAATTAAATCTTATTTACCTGCATGATCAAAAGTCTTGATCAAATTGCATTGTGTTTTACTTTTCGATAAACGGCAGGATATCCTTAGTAAAATTTTAAAATTATACAAACAGTATTCCAAAAATTAACATATTTTTGTCAAGATACCTTTTGTATGTTTTATTCCTCAAATTTGTGTTTTCCTCTTTCAAGGTTAGGCTAATATAAATATACTTTTTAAGTTATTTTTCAATGTTTTTCGAGAACAGAAATTTAGAAAAAATAACTCATCTAAAATAATTTTAATTAAATAATTTCGGCAAGGTTAGTTCTGATACTTTTGAATAACTTAACAAAAAGTTAAAATAAAATTTGCGATAGTATTATTTCGTGCAGTATTGTATCTAAAGAAATGACTGTTTCAACGGCTGATTTCACGGAATTATAAATATAATTTTGTATCTCTAAAGTCCATGAAGCATATTTTCAGTTAAGTCCAATTTTTTGATAATTATTTAAATGGCTTATTCTTCTTGCACCACTTTACTTGAAATGTTTACTATTTGTATGGTCATGTCAATTATTTACATAACATTTACATTTTTACTTGTTATTAAAGGTTGACTGACTTAATAAATAAAAAATAATAATGAAACAGTTAACGAAAAGATATGACTGTCGATGGTAAAATATTTCAATAGTTCATCGCTAACAACTTTTTTGGATGTTTTCGTGATCAGAAAAATAACCAGACTAGCATAGTTCAAATCTGACCCTGGAGAATCCGGATTATATCCGGCCAGGAACCCGGAATCTAGGTTTTTCCGATGCATCGTGTTCGGTGTAAATAACTAAGCGGACGAACACAGAAGAACTAAAATTGGTTTAGTTTGAGCCAAGATATGGGAACTATTCAATATTAAAAACCCAAGTGATAATTAAATGGTTAACAAATCTGTAATCTAAACTTTGAAAATAGTAAAATACAGTCCACACCAAAATCTCCTAAGCCTTCGCAAAAAAATTACTATGGAAAATCAAATCACGTTGAAAATAATTTTGTCTTTGTCTTATTGTGGGTCTTTGAGCTCGAATATGACCCCAAAATCGTCCGAAGTGGAAAAAATACAGTTTGTAAAAAAGTTTATACATATGTACCCTTCAGGCATTTTACACAATATGTTCTGAAGCATAAAAAACTTAAAACCTAGCTCTACTCATGCTGAAAATTTATGGAACAATAAGTTAGTAAAAAGATGATTTCTTAAAAAACTTCCAGAGCAACAACTTAAGAAAAAGAAAATAAAATGTTTTTTTTAATATTGTGTTTATTTGTTTGATTATCACAAGTAAATCTGTAGAACTTCACAAAAGTAAAACTTTGATTAGTTGAGTCTGGGTTGTATGTAGAGCGTCCAATTTCCCGGGGTTACAAACTTCTCGGGAAAAGGGGAATTCTCAGAAAATTTGAAATTTTACAAAAATTGATCTGATCCTGGTTCGGATTAATACTTTGGAACAAAATTGTATAAAATAGCAATAGCAATGGTTAAAATAAGTGTGAAAATCAACTGATGCCTTGACTGCCTGTAAAAAACATACGACTTCAAGAAAATATATATTTTTGAAATTTATAATCATACAAAATATTAAAAAAAATAGTTTTTTTTCTAGGTTTTTTTTTCTCAAAATTGATTTTCCCTAAAAGAGCACTCAGCTAGCAAAATCTTAACTAAGAAATATGTACCCTCTCTGTAAAGTTTTATGAATTGATCTCAGTTGAAAGGTTCTCCAAATCTCTAAATTGCAAATTTTACATCCTGGAGTATAACTGTTGAATTTTAATTAACACTGATTGGAAATTGTATTTTTTTAAAAGTAGGTATGATTTTTAAATCACAGTATTTGGACAGTGAGTAAAATTAATTCATGCTCAAAAACAATAAAATGATAAAATGCTTTTAAATTTGTCTCTGTGACCAGTTCGAGAGAAAATAATAAAGAAAAATATTGATAATTAAGTTTCAATAAAAATATTTTTTCCAGAACAAATTTTACTGGTTTGAGCTCAGGAATAAATAGATAGGTATTTAATTTGCCTTTAAAATAATCCTTTTCACTTGAAGTACAATTTTTATGCAATCACAACTCAAAGTTTTCAAATATTTGGAGCGAGTTTTTTGAAGGAATGTTTGCATTTTGGGCGCTTTTGTGCAATACGAAGAAGTTTTTCAATGATTTTTAAATGATGCAACCTTCGGTTAAAATCATTTTCATAGCAAAAAAGTAGTTCATTAGTTTCACATTTAAACCTCTTACGCCCTTGTAGTTCTTAGTGTCATATAAATTTTCAACTTTAAACTAAAATTTCTCGAATAATTTTAAACTAATTAACCTAATTCTTCTTGCAGAACCCTCTTTGAGACATTTAATGATATCAATTCAATTTGCATCTAATTTGGTCATGGTAAACAAAAACGTAGAAGAAACTTAATTTTGACCTTGGCGGGAAGGGGTACTTTATTATCAAATGGTAAATGGTATTTCATTTTTTTTATTTAAAAAAAATTTCCAAAAAGTTAAAAAAATATACTTTTGATAGAATTTCGGGAAATCCCGGGAAATTTACAAAAAGGGAAATATTCTTTTTTCGGGAAATCCCTCGATTTTTTTCCCGGACGGGAAATTGGACGCTCTAGTTGTATGTTTTCTCTTAAAAAAATGACATGACAGTCAACACTTTATTGTCGATATTCCTCCTCGATAAACTTGGCCCTTGAACAAAATGAAAAATAAATGAATATTTAACTATCGTTTTGATCTGTTTTTGCTTTTGGTCCGAAAACATTATTATCAATTTCGTACAAAATTGAAATATATCAAAAATAAAAATAAAACTCGGATTATTGTACAGAATGACTATAATATTAAATTTCTAACAGTTTTGAATGTGTTAATTTAAAACATAAATTTTGAATTGAAATTTCTTTCTTGAGGAATTTGATTAAAATTGATTTACTTATAAATGAGTAAGCAAAAAATGATGTAGTTTTCAATAAAACTTTTTAGCAATATATTTTGTTAGGAAAAAGCTTTAAAAAGCCAATATTTTTAAAACATTGAAAAATGTTTGAAAATGTATCTAGCAATATCCTTAAAATATATTGTTTAATTGAAATTCTATTGTTTGTAGAAATTAAAAGAATAGCTTTTTAACAATAACGCAAAAAGTGCATTTAATTTTTTTAATAAATATTGTTGTGCTATCCCGCCCGTGTGGATCAATCGGACCGCGCACTGAACTCACAATCCAGAGGTCGCCGGTTCGAATCCCGCGGCGGGCGCTCTAAAAATTCTTTGTGTAAATATGGGTATTCGGCGCCCAGGGCGGTGAAGTCCTTGTAGATAAAAAGGAAGACACTAGTGGTTGGTACTAGCAATGGTGGCCGACAGCTATAAAGTCAACTTCGTTTTTGTTGTGCTGAGGAAATTAAACTTTATAAACTTTCTACGACCATTTGTATTCAAATGCAATCGACAAAAAAATTACAATACTATTTTAAACAAAATAAAAGTAAATCAAATAAACACATTTTTGTAAGATATCTTTGTTTTTCTTTCTTATAATTCAAATAAATTAATCTTATTTGCGACACTAGTTAGTTTATTTGTTTATTTTAAAAGGATCGGTTGAAAATATTGCTATGAAAAAAAAAAAATGTTTGCATTATCTACTTTTACCAAACTTCAGCATCAGAAAAATCAGATCTGGCCCGCAGGGCCAAAAGGTTGGGCACCCCTGGGTTAATTCATCCTCCATATACTTACACCTTCTATGTATTGCTATTTCGCGATTTCATGTTAAATATAAAAAAAATAATCAAAGCTTATGCTTTGTGCTCTAGAAACCTAGAAACGCTTTGATTTATTTTATTTTTATAAGTTTTTAAGTTTATCTTCATTAAATCCTTCTGTGAGCCAAAATTACTTTTTAAATATCGATTGCAATAGTTTTTAAAATTATATGTATTTAAAAAAAATCATATTGTGTGCACTGCTATCGAATTTTCAATGGGAAAACAATATAAAACTAAAATAATAATTTAAAAAAGTCTTTTTAAAATGTAGAATCATAATTATTTCAATCAATCCAATTTAATCAAAAAAATAAGGCATACAAGAGAAGTATGCAACTGACGTTTTTGTGCAATTTAAGAAATATTTTTAAATGATTCGAAACACAAACCTAAAATTAAAAACAGGACAACAATATATGTTGAAATGTTTTTAGAATGTTTGAACATTTGACTTGAAAATACTAAACTAACCATTCTTTATATGTGAACGCTATAGGTTCTCTATACATCAGACAAAATTATACAAGATTTTTTTCAATGGAAAAAAGAAACTCCGGAATATTTTCTCACACATAAGTGTCATGTAGATTGAACAATGTTGTACCTGTGCTACCCGCGAAAAGAAAACTGAACTTTTAAAAAGAATGTATACATAATCGCTACAGTTAAGCATATTTAAGAAAAAACTCGTTATTTTTAGGTCAATATTTTTGGCGACTTAGGTAAAGCATATTTGAATCAAAAAATCAAACCATCCACATTAACGACCCCCGGGTCTTTTGTGGTCTCTATTGCAAGTTTCTGCTCGAATCTAGGAGTCCAAAGGCTTGAATGGGGAGAGCACCCAAACCTCTTTTTACTCCAAGGAACCTTCCACCCCAGTGTTTGAACTGACGACCTTTGGATTGCGAGTCCAACCGCCGCCAGCGATTCCACCGGAGCAGGCTTGGTTTGGTGTGTTGTTTGTACTTATGGCATGGAGACGACTTCTACACCTGGAATGACTTAACGGCCTAACAACCAAGGCCGGCACCGACATTTTACTTCCTCATCCGATGGAAGGTTGCAGCAGATGGGAATCGAACCCAGAATCATCCGCTTACAAAGCGGACAGCGTAACCATTCGGCCACGCACTGCCACATATTTGAATCATTGAATCTTAATTAAATTGAATGTTTTATTTAGAAATTGCCATTGAACATTTTCCTTTTAATCTTATATCTTATAATAACAATATACCAGGAGGACGACTCTTACGGAATGACTTAACGGCCAACTGAGACCGGGACCAACGTTTTACTTCTCCATCCGATGGAAGGCAATCTTAAAAAAATATTTTGAAAACCACATTGAAAATCTTATGTAACTTCGCATTTCTATTTATTTTTGTTTTTTTTTTTAATTAACAGAGGTAGAAAATCTAATTCTTAGTTAATTCTTAATTATTACAAAACATGAAGAAATTTATTAAAAAATGCTAAAACTCAAATTGAACTTATTTATGTCTCCATTATGTTTTCAAAATTGTTCCATATAAGAATATGAAAATTCAATGAAGTAAACAACAATATTTGCTTCAAATAATTTAGGACAGCATTTTTTTAACAATAGCCAAAACCTTGAAAACATTTACTGAAACAGAAATTAATTAATTACAATTGAATTATCTTGAAGCCAAGCAACTTAAACCATTTGAATACCAAGATTTGAGTAGGAATCTTGCAGTGGTGTACACCAAAGCCATGTTGTAGAGCGCGCAATCCGATTTGTATTTTTTCCGACAAGTGTTCCCAAGTGATTAAAAAAATAGTTGGGATAATTCGGAATACTTGCATATTTTGACAGTGATCAAACTTGACGTAAGTCTAAGAAGATTGATTCTAAATTTGTAAATACTATGTACTGTTGGGCTACTCAACTTATTCAAAGCAATTGTCACATAAGGATTATTATTTTTTTTTTTGCAGACCTCATCGGTAAAATATCTGCAAAAATCTGCAACAAAAAAGTTGTCTGCAACAAATTTCGGAAATCTTCAAATTTGCAGAGAAATCTGCAAATCTGGCATCCCTGCTCTCGACCCTCTTCTTCAGCTCGAACGTTATCTTTGCGCAGAAATGGTCAAATGTTCTGAATCTCGGATGCAGCATCTAAACGTGCCTTGGTGATGACTGAAGACGAGCAATCCACAGGTACTAAAATTATTTTCGCGAAAAATAAATTTTGTCCATTCACGTTTTCACACCATTACACCACACCGCACCAAACATGCCAGGAAGAAACACGACAGACCTCGTCAAGTCTCGATTCGTGGAATGTTTAATTACCTTGCCGCGCATATTGAAGAGCCGGTGATGTTCTTGGGCAAACCGCCGTTAAAGCTGAAACTGCTCCATTTCGAAGAGAGAGGCTCGTTCTTTGACATATGTCGGTTTTTATGATAATTGCCTCATCACGAGGTCATGATTCTTGGGGGAAACTTTAGTATCACAGCGCAGCGACAACCAACCCGCCGAATGACGCTTTCATTGGGTTTCATTCCGAAGAAAATTGGACATTTCTCTGTCCCCCAGGTCCTGGATGGGTGCCCGGGAGTAATGGAGTGTGGTGAGTGTAAAACGCGTACTAAAAAAAAATCAAATCTCATTTGCATTTCGAGCGCGCGATCGTTTGTGGGCGCGGGGTGAAAACCCCTCCCTAGCAGGTGGAAATAACAAATAAAAACATATAAATGTTATTTAAACTACCCCATCTGCTATTATGAATAAAAAGCTACAAAATGATAAAAACTTGTAAAAGTTGTAGTTATTCAGTCCTTTACATGCCAGTCAAAACTTACGTTCGCGGATATTTTTTTAACATGCTACGTTGTTGAAGCTCCAAAACGAAAGAATATTATTTCCTTAACATTGCAGCTTAGAAGGCACAGTGACGGGTATTTTTTTTTCTGTTTGAGTATTAAGACACGGAATCCTGATTACAAGGACTATTGTATCGTGTTACCCATTTTTACTGTTATTAAGCATTTCCAGATCTATAACACAGTTCCTATTGAGAGGAAAAGTGCTGTTCCATCCAGATGCTGTAAACGCCAGTCCTTGTGCCTTGTGCGCTATGTATCGCTAGAACCGCGGTGACAATTTTTTCGTGTCATTTTTCAAGCTCTTCCCAGCAGCTATTATTTGCCGCGCGGGGTCTTGTAAAGACAATTGTCTTTTTGCGGCGCTACTTTTGCGGTGTTCCCTTTGCTCTGATCTGGACAATGCGACTGGACTGCAGTGCAATACCGATCGGCTGGGCATTATTTACATGCGAAGACACGAGGAAAGTATTTTGGGAAGAGGCGCAAAGGAATATCCCAAGATCGATCACATGCTTGAAGAGCACGTGAAACAACCGTTTTATACTCATGCGGTTGCTGCTACCTCTGAACTTAAACCTAAGGCTGCCACCCTGAGAAGAACCCATGACTTTCCGCTTATGTGGCGAAACCCGTAACCATTCGGCCACAGGAGGTTGGCACAGTGACGGGTATACCAAGTTGCGTATATCGTATGGCATCAAAAAACTTTGTTTTGGTTTGGTTTGATCATTTTTTTAAATTTTCCATACAACGACGAGCCAGTATAGTATATATATATATCATGTAACGCGAATTTCTAAGTCCTCCAAGTATATAGTTTATAGTTTTTAGTTTTTAGTTTTTAGTTTTTAGTTTTTAGTTTTTAGTTTTTAGTTTTTAGTTTTTAGTTTTTAGTTTTTAGTTTTTAGTTTTTAGTTTTTAGTTTTTAGTTTTTAGTTTTTAGTTTTTAGTTTTTAGTTTTTAGTTTTTAGTTTTTAGTTTTTAGTTTTTAGTTTTTAGTTTTTAGTTTTTAGTTTTTAGTTTTTAGTTTTTAGTTTTTAGTTTTTAGTTTTTAGTTTTTAGTTTTTAGTTTTTAGTTTTTAGTTTTTAGTTTTTAGTTTTTAGTTTTTAGTTTTTAGTTTTTAGTTTTTAGTTTTTAGTTTTTAGTTTTTAGTTTTTAGTTTTTAGTTTTTAGTTTTTAGTTTTTAGTTTTTAGTTTTTAGTTTTTAGTTTTTAGTTTTTAGTTTTTAGTTTTTAGTTTTTAGTTTTTAGTTTTTAGTTTTTAGTTTTTAGTTTTTAGTTTTTAGTTTTTAGTTTTTAGTTTTTAGTTTTTAGTTTTTAGTTTTTAGTTTTTAGTTTTTAGTTTTTAGTTTTTATACAATTTTATTCCATGTTTTTATTTGGAATGGAATTATCTCTGGATTTTTAACAACTTATCTAATTTAAAAAATAAATAATACGTCTGATGAGTTTGAAGCTCCAAGAATATTCTACATCGTTTTTTATTTCTCTTTTGAACATAGGTTTCCAGCATTGACTAATGAAGCAAAAGTTCTTCGATTCAAGTTTCAAGTGAAATTAGACTATCTTCAAGGTATTGTCTACACAACATCAACAATTGGGTCCTAAAATGAAGTCTAGATTGCTGATATTATTGTTTACAGCGATAAAGCTTATTGTTCTGAGTGCAATGAGCCTTTGTACGACCACAAAGAGTTTAAAATGGATTTTTAAATCAAATTTGAAAAATTAACCTCGCGGTCCTTCTTGACAGAAAAGTTTCTACTTGACAGCTCGTTCCAAGGGGACCATAGTTGATCCATCGAAAAAATGTTGTCTTGTCATTATTATTTTTTTGCATTAAAATGAAAAAAAGTGGTCAGAAATGGCTTTTGATCGTGTTTTTTACCGTGGTACATAAAAATTAACATAGGGCTTTAGTACCCAATTGTGATTTCCACCCTTTCGGGTTCCCCTAAGCTCGATGGCAAGTCAAGTGGAAAAATCGCGCCTCAAACCACCCGCGACCACGCAATTCAAATTCGTTTATTGGGTTGTTTTTATCGTTTACCTGCTAGAAGTGAGGAGGAGAGGTTTTGTTGGAACTAAGGGGATTATTTTACGTTGTGGAGACAATTTGAGGAAACATAAAAGGGAGCATTTGTTGGCTCAACATGAACCGCGACCAACCGGTCGCAAATTAAAGGGATCTTTAACCTGTAGCAATTACAGCAGCAGCAGCAGCAACAGGAAGACCGCCCACGCGGACATCAACGCAATGAAGCATCTGCGGTGTTATTTGGAACTCAATTTGAATTGGCTGGGGATGTTGCCGAATAATAGCCTGCTTAAGTCATAATTTTATAAGGCTGAATGATTCCAGTTTACTCTTTTGAATCACTGCACTAATTAGACGACAACTTAAGTTTACGAAATGAAGCCATCTGGCGTCCGTATTTTGGTATTCAAACGAATTTTTTTATTAAACTTATTAGTCGGACACTTAGAACTAAAAAAAAATATTTTTAAATGTTGAAGTAGATAATGTTATAGGGGTAATTCTCCGCCAACTCACACAGCAGTTGCCCCGACCCCTCTTCGATTTGCGTGAAACTTTGTCCTAAGGGGTAACTTTTGTCCTTGATCACGATTCCGAGGTCCGTTTTTTGATATCTCGTGACGGAGGGGCGGTACGACCCCTTCCATTTTTGAACATGCGAAAAAAGAGGTGTTTTTCAATAATTTGCAGCCTGAAACGGCAATGAGATAGAAATTTGGTGTCAAAGGGACTTTTATTTAAATTTAGACGCCCGATTTGATGGCGAATTACAATTACGAATTCTGAAAAAACGTATTTTTCATCGAAAAAAACACTAAAAAAGTTTTAAAAACTCTGCCATTTTCCGTTACTCGACTGTAAAAATTTTTGGAACATGTCATTTTATGGGAAATTTAATGTTCTTTTCAAATCTACATTGACCCAGAAGGGTCATTTTTTCATTCAGAACAAAATTTTTCATTTTAAAATTTCGTGTTTTTTCTAACTTTGCAGGGTTATTTTTTAGAGTGTAACAATGTTGTACAAAGTTGTAGAGCAGACAATTACAAAATTTTTGATATGTAAACATAAGGAGTTTGCTTATAAACATCACGAGTTATCGCAATTTTACGAAAAAAAAGTTTTGAAAAAGTTGGTCGTCGTTGATCATGGCCGTTCATGGTCACTCACGACAGACACGGATGACGAAACATAGAGAAATGCAAAAAGTAACTTTTCCGAAACTTTTTTTCGTTAAATCGCGATAACTCGTGATGTTATAAATCAAAATTTTTGTAATTGTCTGCTCTACAACTTTGTAGAACATTGTTACACTCTAAAAAATAACCCTGCAAAGTTAGAAAAAACGCGAAATTTTAAAATGAAAAATTTTGTTCTAAATGAAAAAATGACCCTTCTGGGTCACTGTAGATTCAAAAAGAACATTAAATTTCCCATAAAATAAAATGTTTCAAAAAATTTTACAGTCGAGTTACGGAAAATAACAGAGTTTTTAAAACTTTTTTAGTGTTTTTTTCGATGAAAAATACGTTTTTTCGGAATTCTGAGTACGCCATCAAATCGGGCGTCTAATTTTACATAAAAGTCCCTTTGAAACCAAATTTCTATCTCATCGCCGTTTCAGGCTGCCAATTATTGAAAAAAACCTCTTTTTCCGCATGTTCAAAAATTGAAGGGGTCGTACCGCCACTCCGTCACGAGATATCAAAAAACGGACCTCGGATTCATGATCAGGGACAAAAGTTACCCCTTAGGACAAAGTTTCACGCAAATCGAAGAGGGGTCGGGGCAACTTTTCCCGATTTCGTGTGAGTTGGCAGAGAATTACCCATAATTGTGTCACCAAGAGACATGTCCTGTATTATGAATTAATATTATGCTTGCAGCTGTCATAAATAGCTCAACCGAAACCAACTGCAGCCAACACTCTATCAATATTTGCAACCCCCAAGTCAATCCGGGCCAAAATATTTGATCGCTTAAATTGAGCGACTAAAATGCGATGCGATTATGCTTGACTTGTACCAACGATCCATGCCGCATGTAGGGCTTCGTCATTACGAATTCCACCTGCCGCCACGTACTGCCCTTCAATAACTGTGCCTATTTATGCTGCTGAGCCGCTGCATAGGATTCGATGCACCGTGGATTGCAGTTTGAAATTAAATTCTGCGGTGGCTGACATTTTTTGGGAACGCACTGGAAGGTCGGTTGGAGAGGGGAAGATATTTGCAAATCACTAACCCAGTTTAGTATCGAAAATTGATTATTCAATTACTGGTGCAGTAACGAAATTATGACATTGAAACGCGAAATTTATGCCCGACCAATCTGGTGGTGACGGAGAGCTTAACTTGTGTATGTGTTTTTTCGTTAAATTGTTCGTGATTAAGGTAATCAGATTATTACGAAATAAATTATCGTCGCCGCTAGAATGAATAAAAACAACTTAGTTGAATTAGAAAAGTAGTTTTCATTCAAATGATTGCAATGTCAAGTTATTCTAAATGTCTTTAATTAAATGCAGTTATTTTTCAACAAACTAAATTTATTTAATTTATTTCATCACTGTTCATCAATTAAAAGTGAGCTTCTCGATAACGTTGTTTTCCTGTAGAAACTTAGATTCCAAAACAATCTTGTCTGGATTGTTCACGTCAAAAACCTCGTACAGAAGATCCCTAAAATTAAAAATTTAAGTTAAATTTATAACCAGTCTAATGAACGTGAACTCACATGGCACTGCGTCGAATGAAAATGACACCTCTTGGCAGGCAGAATCCGTTGAATCTGCACGAGTGCACCCTAGCGTATGCGCCCTGGTTCTCAAACACCACAAAGTCCGATATGTCCAGCTCCGGCAGCTGGATGTCACTGGCAAAGAAATCACTTCCGTCGCAGGTCGGCCCGAACAAGGTCGTACTGTACGACGATCCACAATCACCGCGTTCCTTCCAGATTATGGGATTAACCGGTTGGTTGCGGTACTTGGCACTGATGAAGGTTCCGTAGATTCCATCGTTGAAGTAGTAGAATACTTTATCGATTTTATGTTGATCAGTTGCGTCTCGAAAGACACGTTTGCCATGCACCGGAATAACCGAAGTTACAGCTGCTGCGCTGTAGTATCTGCCAGGTTCTGCAATTATTGTCAACCCCTTATCATCTGGATAGAATTCATCCAGCGCTTTGTTGATATGAACTGAATACTTTTCGATTGATACGTCCTTATCACCGGAGAATCCTCCTCCCAAATCAATATAGTTGAAGTGGAATCCAAGCGTAGCGGCGTAGTCTGATATTTCACGACCTTTGCGAATCGCTTCGTAGAAAATTTCTGCATCGGAACAAGCGGAACCAACGTTGAAACACCACCCGACCACCTTGATACCGAGGTCTTTGGCTAGCTGAAGCAATTCGCGAGCTTCTTTGTCTGGATCACAACCAAACTTGTTTCCCAAATTCACTCTGGCATTTCTAGAGTCGAACCGATAGCGTATGAGTACTCTGTAAATAAGTCAAATTAGACCCGCGTTCAACGTCCTAAACACAATCTCAACACTCACTCAGCTTCCGGATAGTGCTCGTGAAGCTTCCTCAGCTCGAACTCACTATCAAACACCGTCCGAATGTTCTTCTCCCTAGCGTACCGCAACGACTCGATGGTTTTCGCCGGTTGCGCAAAGATGATGCGCTCCCGATCAACCCCAAACCCAAGAACTCGATGAACTTCAGCCTTGGAGGCGCAATCGAAGCCACAGCCAAGCAAAATTGTTGTTTCAACTAGCGCCGCATCGTCGTTGCTTTTGATAGCATAGAAGGGGCGAACTCGCGGCAGATGACGAAGCCACTGGTAGTGGCGCTTCAAAAGTGTGTCCAGCTCGATCAGGTGCAGTGGTTCCTCTTGGGGACCCAACGCAACCAGCCGGTTGACCAGGTCCCGTGACGAGACTTCATCGTCTACGACTTCCAGCCGGCACTTCAGTACGCTTAGCAGGTCCATGTTGAACTAAGCGGCGAGGCAGCTGATTTTAACTTTTTAACAACAACGGACTTGTTATCATGTATTGCATAACTGGCAATGTGACGCCGAGATAACATTTACGGTTGAAGAGGGAATTATTATTCTATGTTTTTTGAATAATATAAACAAATTGAATAACAAAGCAGATTAAACTTTTTTTTTATGTTCAACTCATAACTAAAAAAAATTATTAATAAATTGAAGATTTTATGATATACTGATTTTTCAGCTCTTCACAAAAATCGACACAGCACTTTACGTGAGAGAAAATATAATTAACTTAGATGAAAAAAATACATTGAACGGACTGAGAGAATCAAGCACGAGACGGTTGGGGCATTTAACTTTTATATTTAGTTCAAAAACTTGGAATCGATCCTGAGACCATTGACTTAGCAACATAGTGACTTTGCAATAACGGCTATCAGATCTCTAGGCGCAATGATTGAAAGAATGAACACTGTTTTTATTGATATGTGTCTGAGCGAATTACCCATCGCGAATACCATTATTCTCCCAGACAAATCCGAGGTCTTCTAACTCTCGGCCATCTGCTATGGGTGTACTGTAGACGGACATGTATCTTCTCTTTATATTTTAGTTTAAAGAGCTCGCATCAAATAAACATCAAGTGCAGCTACCTTTTTCCAGGCAATATTGTCAAAAATATTGTTAACAACATCATCAATCACGAAATAAAAACAACTCTTCGTGGGCGAAATCCTCCAACTATATTTTGAAGCGTACACAAAAAATCGACCTGTCCAACGCAACGCCATTTTCTGTTATTTTGAGTGACATTTAGCCCCTTTTTTTCGAACCGTCTAAGCTCCAATGGTGTTTATGTTGGCGGCTGTGGGTACGTTCCCCCCCAGCATCCATCCATTGACGGTCGTCGAATTTGCTGGTTTTGGCACCTGGCGTAGAAGTGGCGCGGTGGCCCTGAGCGACATCAAAAGCTTCCACGGAGGTGGTATTCAGATTGGAATTTGATGAAAGAGTTGCGTTGCGCGCGTTGATCAATGCCCCGCAGCACGTCGTCGTACCTACCCTGCTATAATGGCTCAATGACAACCCTATGCTAGCGTGCGATGCTTCGAGAGGAATCTCTGAATGGATTGTACTGTGCTGGAAAGGGACAAAGGTCATCCATGAAAGTGCAACTTGATTGCAAAATGAGTCCAAATGTCTTCTTTTTGGCGACCAAATTAACCAAATCTGCGAGCAGATGAAACCTGTATTTATTTTCCTTTCGATGATGCAAGGTGTTTTGATTCGTCGGCGCGATGTTGTGGCGGCTAAAAGCATGTTATTTATTCTGGACTGATTATCATATGCGCGTGCAACAGGTGGTGGGTGAGTTTGTTTTTTTTTTTCTCTCGATCCACTTTCATTCATCTTCGTTACTGGTTCGTGTTTTTTTACAAATAAATTTCGTACCGACCTGTATGACCGAAAGTTGGGACCGTACGCGTACGACGATGCTGGGAGCAATTTTTCTGCTTTTGCAGGAGCAGTAAGGCAAATTTGGGTGGAATAAAATGGTATAAGAGTCCTATAATTTCGCGTGGACAGAAAAGAAATCATTCAATATAAAAAGCATTCCACTCAGTGGCGAAATTCTAATTTCTGACAGAAAATCTACCTTTCCAGAGAAATTAAAAAAAAAATGTGATTTTTCGCTAACTCACGGAGCAGTTGCCCCGACCCCTCTTCGATTTGCGTGAAACTTTTTCCAAAGAGATGTCCCTGATCACGAATCATCAAAGGTCGGTTTTTTGATATCTCGTGACGGAGGGGTGGTACGACTCCTTCTATTTTTGAACATGCGAAAAAAGACATATTTTTTATTTATTTGCAGCCTGAAATGGTGAAGAGATGGAAATTTTGTGTCAAAAGGACTTTCATGTAAAATTGGACGCTCGATGTGATAGCGTACTCGAAATTTCGGAAAAACGTATTTTTCATCGAAAAAAAAGCACTAAAAAAAATTTAAAACCCTGCCGTTTTTCGTTACACAATTGTAAATTTTTTTGGAACTTGTCATTTTAAGGGAAATTTAATATTTTTTTCGAATCTACATTAACCCAGAAGGGTAATTTTGTCAATTGGAACAAAATTTCAAGATTTCGCGTTTTTTCTAACTTTGCAGGATTATTTTTAAAAGTGTAACAATGTTTAACATAGCTGTAGAGCAGACAATTACAAAATTTTTGATATGTAAACATAAAGAGTTTGCTTATGAACATCACAAGTAATCGCGATTTTACGAAAAAAAAGTTTTGAAAAAGTTGGTCTTTGGTGATCATAGCCGTTCAAGGTCACCCGCGAAAGACACGAACAACGAAACAAAGTGAAACGGAAAAAGTAACTTTTTTCAATTTTTTGTTTTTCGTAAAATCACGATATCTCGTGATGGTTATAAGCAAACCCCTTATGTATGAAAATGTTCGTAATTGTCTGCTCTACAACTTTGTAGAACATTGTTACACTCTAGAAAATAACCCTGCAAAGTTAGAAAAAACACGAAATTTTTAAATGAAAAATCTAGAGTTTTGACAAAGAACTTTGTCCTAAGGGCTCTATTCTGGTGAGGTGTCAATCCAGAAAACCGAAAAATGTCGCGCGTTACGAAAATGTTGCATGCTTGGTACTGGGGAAGAGGTCTGCGACGCAACAAGGCACTGTTGCGTCACCATTTCGAGCCAATATAAACCCCGCTCGATCAGCCCAAGAAAATCATTCTATCGCTGGACGCCGAGAAGTGAACAACAACCTGGACCTGGAAGCAGATGGCCTGGAGGCCCAAAAGCAGTTGGCCGAAAAGCAGCTGGCCTGGAGTAAGGAGCAGCCCAAGCGGAGGCAGGCCAGCCGGAATATTCTGGCCACAAGACACGGAGTGGCCAGAACCCTCAGGGATGTTCCGATGGGAGGCCATACGAGACTGGTCAATATGGGTATCAAACTTCTTGGATTTTGATACTGGTGATGAAAATGGCCATTTTGACAGTATTGGCCACAACCTGGAGTGGCCGGTGCCCTCAGGGAGGTTGTCCCGGGAGGACATTTACCGAACCATACGATTTTGGGCAATATGGGTATCAAACTTCTTGGTTTTTGGTACTGGTAATTAAAATGGCCATTTTGACAGTATTGGCCACAACCTGGAGTGGCCGGTGCCCTCAGGGAGGTTGTCCCGGGGAGACATTTATCAAACCATACGGTTTTGGGCAATATGGGTATCAAACTTCTTGGTTTTTGGTACTGGTAATTAAAATGGCCATTTTGACAGTATTGGCCACAACCTGGAGTGGCCGGTGCCCTCAGGTAGGTACTCCCGAGAGGACATTTACCGAACCGTACGATTTTGGACAATATGGGTATCAAAATTCATGTTTTTCGATACTGGTTATGAAAATGGCCATTTTGACAGTATTGGCCACAACCTCATAAGTTGGCCAACTGCGATCGTTTGACGTTTGATTGTTAATATTCGTTCTATTTTTTTTTTAAATGGAAATTGTTTGGGGGAAAATATTTCAATTAATTTAAACGCCAAGCGTCAAAAGCTTTAAAATTGGCACCAAAAGCAGGGAATGGAATATTTCAAGAAATAACTCTTTCGTGAATTTTTCGTTGGCCCTGAAAAGCGCCATTTTGTTAATTTGCAGCAGAAGTTGATTCTTGCGTCCATTTTCTCGAGCGTTCATCCAAGTAGGCCTTGTGTTTCTCCTTCGACGGCATCTCGGCAGCAATTTCACACACACGCTGGCGCTGGCGTGTTTCTTCTTCTCGGAGCTCGCTCTTGATTTCCTTCAGTCGTTGTTTTTTCCGCTGCTGCTGCTGCTGCTACGATGTTGTCGGTTCGAACGATGACGATGGAATGAAAATCGTTGGCAAAAATGCTGCCTTCACGACTCCACGGCAAAACAAAACAGCCAATCAGAGAGCGGAAAGATTTTTTGCGTGGGTCAAAGCACGCGCTTGCTTGTTCAAGGCCAACTGCGATCGTTTGACGTTTGACACTTGCAAGCGAAAATTTTTAATATTCGTTCAATTTTTTTAAAATGAAAATTTTGGGGGAAATATTCAAATTAATTTAAACGCCAAGCGTCAAAAGCTATAAAAATGCACCAAAAGCAGTGCATGAATAATTTGAAACAATAACTCTTTCGTGAATTTTTCGTTGGCCCTGAAAAGCGCCATTTTGTTGCATTGCAGCAGAAGTTGATTCTTGTGGCCATCTGCTCGAGCGTCCATCCAAGTTGGCCTTGTTTTTCTCCTCCGGCGTCATTTTGGAAGCAATTTCACACACACGCTGGCGCTGGCGTGTTTCTTCTTCTCGGAGCTCGCTCTTGATTTCCTCCAGTCGTTGTTTTTTCCGCTGCTGCTGCTGCTGCTACGATGTTGTCGGTTCGAACGATGACGATGGAATGAAAATCGTTGGCAAAAATGCTGCCTTTACGACTTCCCATCCCCACCAGTGCATCAAAAAGCGAATGACGTAGGAATGGGATAACCGGCGCAAAGGGGCGGGGCATCGTTTTCCATTCTAAGTCCGCTCGGTCAACCCTGGGAAATCAATCTATCGTTGGACGCCGAGAAGTAAACAACAAACTGAACCTGGAAGCAGATGACCTGGAGGCCCAGAAGCAGTTGGCCGAAAAGCAGCTAGCCTGGAGCTAGGAGCAGACCAAGCGGAGGCAGGCCAGCCGGAATTGTTGAGAGCCACCGGAATATTCTGGCCCCAAGACCCGGAATGGTCAGATCCCTCCGTGTTGTTCCGATGGTAGGCCATACGATTTTGGGCAATATGGGTATCAAACTTCTTGGTTTTTGGCACTGGTAATTAAAATGGCCATTTTGACAGTATTGGCCACAGCCTGGAGTGGTCGGTGCCCTCAGGGAGGTTGTCCCAGGTGGACATTTAACGAACTAAACGATTTTGGGCAATATGGGTTTCAAAATTCATGATGTTCAATGCTGGTAATGCAAATGGCCATTTTGACAGTATTGGCCACAACCTGGAGTGGCCGGTGCCCCCAGGGATGTTCTCTCAGGAAGACATTTACCGAACCATACGATTTTGGGCAATATTGGAATCAATATTCATGGTTTTCAATATTGGTAATGAAAATGGCAATTTAGAAAAGAGTTGGCCAAAAGCTGAAGTGGCCGGTGCCCTAAAGGAAAGTTTTCTCGGGGAGACATCTACTGAACCAACGAGTTTTGGCAATATGGGTATCACTACTCATGGTTTTCAATACTGGCAGTTTCGAAAAAGGTGGCCACAATCTGGAGAGGCCGCTACCTCACTATTGTTCCGATTGGGGGACAAACATCGAACCATACAGATATCATGGTTTTTTATTCAAAACATAAAGAGAAATTGAGCGAAAATAAAATCCAATGATGCTTTGATTTTATCTGACGCATAATTCAACAAAATGGCTTAGTTTTAAAAGCTTTTCTGCTAAGTTCTTTGTCATACTGGTCATGTGTAACATAACCACCTGCACCTTTTTTTTTAAAGGTTCTATAAACATATAAAAGACAATAGCTTATAGGTCCTTTGAGAAAAATCTTGAAATTACTCTTCGGGGTTAATGTAGATTCGAAAAGTACATTAAATTTTCCTTAAAATTACATTTTCCAAAATTTACAGTTGAGTAACGGAAAATGGCAGAGCTTTTAAACATTTTTGAGTTTTTTCGATGAAAAATACGATTTTTCGGAATTTGGAGTACGCCATCAAATCTGGCGTCCAACTTTACATAAAAGTCTCTTTGACACCAAAATTCTATCTCATCACCTTTTCAGGCTGCAAACTATTGAAAAACACCTCTTTTTTCGCATGTTCAAAAATGAAAGGGGTCGTACCGTCCCTCCGTCACGAGATATCAAAAAACTAACTTAATCCACCTATGTGGTTGGTGCCTTCCTCACTCTTTTCCAAAAATGGGTGATATGTAATATGATGGGTTTGGACACAAATTTCGTCTAATTTCGTTAAGTTTCGGAATACAAAAACACACATATTACTCAAGGGCTCATAAGTGGCATCTTAGGTGGTCATAGCTTGAGACAGGGTTGCCAGATCTTCAATGTTTTAGACTCGTTGGAAAGGTCTTTCGATTACCTAACCAACGATGGGTCGGATGATGGATCCGTACATTGTTTACATACATTTAAGTGAGATCCGGCTACAAACAAATACATAAATATCACTAAAGAGGTTATAACTCGAGACAGGGTTGCCAGAATATCAATGTTTTGGACTCGTTGGAAAGGTCTTCCAATTACCTATTCAACGATGTATAACATGATGATGTTTGGTTCAGTTTACTGCCATTTATTCAACTTCCAAAAATATGCGAAAACACATTTTTATACATAACTTTTGAACTACTTATCGAAACTTTAAACAATTCAATAGCACCGTATGGGACCCTAAACCAAGTCGAATGCAACTGGTTTGGTCAAAATCGGTTCAGCCAGTGCTGAGAAAACTGCGTGACATTATTGGTCACATACACACACACATACACACACACATACACACACACACATACACACACACATACACACCCGTGAACCGAGGGGACAGGTGAGGGTCCCTGCGGAGCTTAGCTGCCAGCTACCGGGCGGGTTGCAGTAGGCGGATAGCTGTCGGCGATTGCATACATTCATTGCATCGCCCCCGGACCAGCAGCGGGAGGATGTCTAGGACGTGGCGGAATTGAACAAGGGCTCTGTTTAATTTCTTCGAAAAAAAAACCACATGGGTCCGTAAACACCTCTGTCAAGCGATCGAACGCCGCTATAAGTGTTTTAGCCCAAAATCTCACCAAACCCCGAATCCAAGATGTGACGCGACCCGTGTCGAGGGATGCATGGCTGGGGGGGTTCAACAAATTCCCAGTCGATAACAGAGCCTGTGGGGCACAGGGGCGAACCCCACACGTAATTTGCCCTTACTGCGTCACGGCAGGGCACTGGCGCAGCGGACCGTATTTCCCTAGCGACTCGTGGGATTCAAAATGAAGACAAGTGAAACAAACCAACAAAAGGGTCCCGATGCGCCCCAAGCATCGGAAAACACGGAGGTAGAAGAGGACGCAAACGTCGAAATGGCAGGAGGCGAGTCAAACGGCGGCGACACAGCAGGCGGAGTGGCGAGCGCGTTCCGTGGAAGCGGGAAGGTGTTGAGATCCGCAGTGTTGAACCAGGCGGCTGCTTCGAGTCAGCAGATAGGAGTAATTGGAGAGGAGACTCCCAAGTCATCCTTGTTGAACTTCGCCGGCAGTACCCCTCAGGACGGAGTCCTGCTCGGAAGGACCGCGTTGCAGGAGGTCAGAAGGAGGGTTAACGAACTCTTTGATTTCATCAAGGACAAAAACAACGTCCACACCAGAATCAAGCAGATGGTGAATGGAGTCAAGGCAGCCATGAATGCCGCAGAGCGCGAAAACAGCTCGCTGGTGGTGACGCGGAATTCACTGAAGCTCAGAGCTGAAAGAGCCGAAGAAACGCTGAACGCAAAACTGGAGGAGGAAGCGCTACGGGAGAAAGAACCGAAAACGCCGCCCGGCCCAGGCTCTAAAAGGGACAGGGAAACGCCTGGAGAGGAGGAGGACGCAAAGAAGCAGAAGCAGGGGAATGGAGACAGTCCAGACCCAGCGAAGGAGCCAGAACCAGACCCAGGGAAGGAGGAATGGGAGAAGGTCAAGAAAAAGAAGCGGAAGAAAAAAGGGAAGCAGCACGAGGACACCCAAAAACCCAAGTTTCGCAGGGAGCGTAACAAAGGCGAGGCTTTGGTGGTCGAGGTGAAGGAAGGTGTTTCGTACGCAGACCTCCTCCGGAAAGTACGAACCGATCCGGAACTCAAGGAGCTTGGCGAGAACGTGGTTAAAACCAGGCGCACACAGACCGGAGCGATGCTTTTTGAGCTGAAGAATGACCCCGCGGTCAAGAGTTCAGCTTTTAAGTCCCTCGTCGAGAAAGCCGTAGGCTACGAGTCGAAGGTAAGGGCGCTATCGCCGGAGACAACGATTGAGTGCAGGAACCTGGACGAGATCACGACGGAGGAAGAGCTAGAAGATGCGCTGATCGTTCTTCTGGATGACCGTACGACACCGATGGCAATCCGGTTGAGGAAAGCCTACGGCGGCACGCAAATTGCGTCGATCCGACTATCGACGCCTTCGGCGTCTAAGCTGCTGGAAGCCGGCAAGGTCAAAGTAGGGTGGTCGGTGTGCCCACTGAGGCCTGTTCCTCGAGTGACGCAGCAGATGACGAGGTGTTTCCGCTGTATGGGTTTCGGCCACCAGGCGAGAAATTGCGATGGTCCCGATCGAACCAACAGTTGCAGAAGATGTGGTAGAGAAGGCCACATGGCAAGAGACTGCAAAAATAAGCCGAAGTGCGTCCTCTGTAAAGAAGGCGATGGCAATAGCCATGCGACGGGTGGCTTTAATTGCCCGGTGTACAAGAAGCTGGCCTCGGGCAAAAAGTAATGGAGGTGTCCCAGGTGAACCTCAATCACTGCGACACTGCACAGCAACTGCTGTGGCAGTCGACCGCGGAGACGGGGTGTGACGTGGCAATTATTGCAGAACCGTACCGAGTTCCACACGACAACGGAAACTGGGCCGCGGATACAGCAAGAATGGCGGCGATACACGTGATGGGGCGGTACCCCATACAAGAAGTGGTCTCGAGGGCGTTTGAAGGATTCGTGATCGCCAAAGTAAACGGAACCTTCTTCTGTAGCTGCTATGCTCCCCCAAGATGGACCTTGGAGCAGTTTCAGCAGATGCTGGATAGTCTGACCGATGAACTGATCGGACGAAACCCGATCGTCATCGGAGGTGACTTCAACGCGTGGGCGGTCGAGTGGGGTAGCAGATGCACCAATGCTAGGGGGCATAGCCTAATGGAAGCTCTGGCAAAGCTAGACGTTAGGCTGGCGAATCGCGGAACCAGCAGTACCTTCCGCAAAGACGGTCGTGAGTCCATTATCGACGTTACGTTCTGTAGCCCGCGACTGGCGGCCGACATGAACTGGAGGGTGAGTGAGGACTATACCCATAGCGATCACCAAGCGATCCGGTACAGCATCGGGAGACGAGCCCCTGTACCAGATAGGAGCAGCCGGTCCTACGGAAGGAAATGGAAGCTGCAGTACTTCGACAAGGGTCTCTTCGTGGAAGCGCTCCATTGGTGTGATGGTCCCCAAGACTTGAGTGCCGACGTGCTAACAGCACAACTGGTGGCAGCATGCGACACAACCATGCCGCGGAGACTGGAGCCAAGGAACTGTCGTCGTCCAGCATACTGGTGGAATGAAGAACTCGGTACCCTTCGGGCAAGTTGCCTCAGCGCCAGAAGACGAGTCCAGAGAGCAAGATCCGAAGCAACTAGAGAGGAGTGCAGAGAGGAGTACCGGTCTGCAAAGGCCGCGCTCAAGAAAGCGATCAAATGCAGCAAGACAAACTGCTTCAAGGAGTTATGCCAAGACGCTGATGCAAACCCTTGGGGGAGCGCATATCGTGTCGCGATGGCGAAGATCAGAGGCCCATCGATGGTGGCTGAAACGTGTCCCGACAAGCTGAAGGTCATTGTGGAAGGGCTCTTCCCAAGACATGACCCAACGACATGGCCTCCTACACCGTACAACGACGAAGGGGGTACCAACGCCGAAGGTCATCTGATCACCAACGAAGAACTTGTGGCAGTAGCGAAAAGATTGAAGGTGAAGAAAGCTCCCGGCCCGGATGGAATCCCGAATTTCGCCCTGAAATCGGCGGTTCAAGCATTCCCGGACAGGTTTCGAACAGTCCTGCAGAAATGCCTGGACGAAGGACACTTCCCCGACCCGTGGAAGGTTCAAAAGCTCGTGTTGCTGCCGAAGCCAGGCAAACCACCGGGGGACCCATCATCGTATAGGCCTATATGTTTGCTGGACACCCTCGGAAAGCTTCTGGAACGGATCATCCTTAACCGGCTGACCAAGTACACGGAGAGCGAGCATGGCTTAGCAGCGAGGCAGTTCGGCTTCCGTAAAGGGAGATCCACGGTGGACGCCATCCGGAAAGTGGTCGAGAAAGCCGACGAAGCGCGGAGGAAAAAACGCAGGGGGAACCGTTGCTGCGCAATAATCACGATTGACGTCAAGAACGCGTTCAACAGTGCGAGCTGGGCGGCTATAGCAGCAGCGCTGCACAAAATGAAGGTGCCTGACTATTTGTGCATGATCTTGAAGAGCTACTTTGAGAACCGCGTGCTGGTCTACGACACTGCCGATGGACAAAAAACCGTTGTTGTTACCGCGGGAGTTCCGCAGGGATCCATTCTGGGTTCAGCACTGTGGAACGGAATGTATGACGGAGTGTTGACACTGGGGCTACCCAACGGCGTAGAGATTGTTGGCTTTGCAGACGACATAGTGCTGACGGTAACCGGCGAAAATGTCGAGGAGGTCGAAGTGCTGGCTATGGAGGCAATCGCAATGATCGAGAACTGGATGCTCGAGGTGAAGCTGCGGATCGCTCACCACAAGACGGAGATGATACTGGTTAGTAACCACAAAAAGGTGCAGCAGGCCCAGATACACGTTGGAGAACACGTCGTGCACTCGAAGAGAGCGCTCAAGTACCTCGGGGTGATGGTGGATGACCGGCTGAACTTCAACAGCCACGTCGATTACGCCTGCGAGAAGGCGGCTAAGGCGATCATGGCACTGTCGAGGATTATGCCGAACAACGCTGGACCCAGGAGCAGTAGGCGCCGCCTCTTGGCAAGTGTCGCGACGTCCATACTTAGGTACGGCGGACCGGTATGGTGGACGGCGCTGGGGACGAAGCGAAATCGAGCGCTGCTCGACAGAACGCAGAGACTGATGGCCATGCGGGTTGCAAGCGCGTACAGGACCATTTCGTCGGAAGCAGTTGGCGTCATAGCCGGAATGATCCCCATCGGCATCACACTGGAGGAGGACACCGTGCGCTACACCCGGAGAGGCACGAGAGGTATCCGGGAAGCTGCGAAAGCCGAATCGCTGGTAAGGTGGCAACGTGAGTGGGACACCACGGAGAAAGGCAGATGGACGCATCGGCTTATCCCGTCCGTATCCACGTGGGTGAGCAGAAGGCATGGAGAGGTCACCTTCCACCTCACACAGTTCCTGTCGGGCCATGGCTGCTTCAGGAAGTACCTGCACAGGTTCGGACATGCAGAGTCTCCTCTCTGTCCGGACTGCGTCGATTGCGAGGAAACACCGGAGCACGTGGTGTTCAGCTGCCCTCGCTTCGAGGCAGCGCGAAGCGAAATGCTGGCCATTATCGGAGCAGACACCAGCCCGGATAATGTGGTGCGAAGAATGTGCAGCGACATCGCCAAGTGGAATGCGGTCGTCGGAGCGGTGACGCAGATCACTTCGGCTCTCCAGCGGAGATGGAGAGACGACCAGAGGAGGAACGACTAGAAGCCTAGTCGAAAACCCACGAGTGTGGCTGTGAAGGAGAGCACGTTATGATGGTCGGCTCTACCAAATCGGTACACGTCTCGATGGTCACAGGAGTTGAGAACCCACGAGTGTGGCTGTGAAGGAGAGCACGTTATGACGGTTGGCTCTACCAAATCGGTACACGTCTCGATGGTCCAAGGAGAGGGCTGCATATGACTAACCGATCAAAAGCAACGCGATTCTTGGGCGCGGTTAAACCCTCGCATGGACTCATATGTATGTAGAACAGGAAATGGTTCTAGCACCCGGCATGGATCCTGTAAGTAGACTAGTGCAGAAAATGCAACGCCTCCCCCCGAAGTTATACCGAAAGGTGGTCCCGGGGGGAAAAGGGCACGGCGTTCAAGGACTGGTTTAGTGGGTCGGGAAAACTCTTTTTGTTTTCCCAACCCCACACTACCTGAGAAATGAATTCTCAGGTGTCTGATAGCAGATTCCGACCTTGTAAAAAAAAAAAAAAAAAAAAAAAAAAAAAAAAAAAAAAAAAAAAACACACACATACACACACACATACACACAGACATTTGTTCAGTTTTCGATTCTGAGTCGATATGTATACATCATGGTGGGTTTTCGAGCTTTAAATAAAAGTTCAATTTTAGAGCAGGATTATAGCCTTACCTCAGTGAGGAAGGCAAAACGGACCTTGGAATCGTGATCAGGGACAAAAGTTACCCCTAAGGACAAAGTTTCACGCAAATCGAAGAGGGGTCGGGGGGAGAATTACCCAAATATCAACATTTTGTTAATTTTACTCAATTTTTTAATCGAGTAAAATTATCACAATGTTGATAATTGTTCAAATATAGTATTTATGATACTATTGAAAAAATTACAATTTAAAAAACAACAACAACATTTGTTGATTTTTCCGAGTGGTCATTCATAAACACCGTAATCAAAAAAAAACCATGCGTGTCCCTTCCCCTTTTGTTAGATCCTGGTCACGCTACGGAACCCAACCTCACCACTCAATGGGATTCTATTAAAAATTCGTCAAACATATTTTTTTAACAATCTTGAATGAATCTTCAAAATGTAATGGAAAGAAGAACTCACGATGGTTCGATGATAAGTTGTTCCATGTGACTTTCTAATGCATTGAAAAAAAATCAACGGTAGACTTGGACACTGTTGAACTATTAGTCCCTAATTTTCATGTCACAATAAGTTTTAAATTTTAAAAACAAAGTGTCAGCGTGGTTTATATATGGTCCCTTGTACAAAACATTATTTTTTTTACCATTTTTTTTTAATTCAGTCAGTGTTTATTAGAATTTAACAGTTCTGCTCCAGGATGTTACATTTGCAATTCAGAGATTTGAAGAACCTTTCAACTGAGATTAATTCATAAGCCATTACAGGGAGGGTACATATTTCTAAGGATAGATTTTGCAAGCTAAGTGCTCTTTTAGGGAAAATAAGTATTTGTTTTACCAAAAATAACGCATTAAGAAAAAACTAAACATTTCAATTAACAGTAGTCCAGATCGCAAATCTAATTGTGAATTCGATATTTAAAAAAAATGTGCAGTTTTGGAAGTTTGTTGTCTTTGGAAAAATGTTGATTAAGGAAAAGTGCAACTTTTGGTATAGCTAAAAGTCAGTGTGGTTCACAAATTTGAACTTTCTTGGAATATTTTTGGAACTTTTTTTCTCTCCTGAAGATAGTTGTTGTTGGGCATGCCTATCCGACTACGACTAATGATGTAAAAAGCAGCAATTCTGGGTTTAGTTTAAAAGTTTTGTTCAAAGAACTTGCAGCTATTTTTACGTGAAAAATTTGCAATTTGAAACTCAAAAAACTCGAGAATGCGTTTGGTAAATTTTATGTTTCTCTGAATTTAAATGATTATTATACATAAATATTTTAACAAGATTATGAACCAAATTTTACCAAAATCGGTCGACAATTACCAAAGTCGCTCAGTTTTGGCAACCCAGCAATCTCTCTGGACACTGTGAATTGAATTGAGATCTGGCTTCACTAAAGCTTATAAAGAAGACCTTAAGAAAGGTTTACGAAATGTCCACTGTTCATTATAAAAGTCTTTCAAATGTATATGGATCATTCTTCACAAACTCACACAGCAGTTGCCCCAACCCCTCATCAATTTAGTTGAAACTTTGTTTTACGAAGTAACTTCTCTGATCACGAAACCGAGCTCCATTTTTCGATATCTCATGCCGGAGGGGCGGTACGACCCCTTCCAGTTTTGAACATTCGAAAAAAATACATGTTTTCAATAATTTGCAGCCTGAAATGGTGATGAGATGGAAATTTGGTTGCAAAGGGACTTTTATGTAAAATTGGACGCCCGATTTGATGGCGTACTCAGAATTCCGAAAAAAAACACAAAAAAAGTTTTAAAACTCTGCCATTTTATGTTACTTGACTGTAAACATTTTAATGTATTTTCGAATCTGCAATAACCCAAAATGCTCAAATTTTTATATAGCACGAAAATTATAAATTTTAAATTTCGTATTTTTTCTAACTTCGCAGGGTTTCTTTTCAGAGTGTAACAATGTTCTGAATTTGATTGCCA